>NC_048305.1:79981655-80001302 GCF_013100865.1 Trachemys scripta elegans | reverse complement strand
GGGGATTTCCCCCCGGACGGGGATTTGAGCCCCCAAAAGCCGGACATGTCCGGGAAAATCCGGACGTATGGTAACCCTATTGATTTGAGATCTACCATACCATTCTCTCACTAAAAGGGAAAACCTATAGTGGCAGCAGGCCGTAAAAGAGACCCAGTTTGGAAATATTTTAATGAAGTTCCTCTACCTCTGGGTAAGAGGCATGTGTGCAAAATGCAAACAGTGCAACAAAGAAATGCAAGGCCTGGTTGCCCGAATGAAACATCATGAGAAGTGTTCCTTTCATCATCTTCAACGCAGCTTCCTCCTGAGAAGGAACGTGTCTGAACATGCAGGATCTTCAGGTTGGTAAACTTTTTTATTTCATACTTCTTTCTTAAGGACTGCCTGTCTTCCTTCTGGACTATTCCTGAATTTTGATGTTTGAGCAAAAAATATAGTTGTTACTCTATGGTACTATCATTTTAGATGCAGTTGTGATAAAAAAATAAATAGCTGAAATAGGCAGATCTTCCTTTTACAATTTCACCTTTAAAGTAGTACTGAGTGTCACTGAATGCATTGAATAATACTAAATGAGCAGTATGGTAATAATTAAATAACTGCACTATTTTGTTTAGGAGACTCCATCCTCAACATACAGGATTCTGAAGATTATCCACCTTCAAGATCGCCATCATTTTCTATAGTTTCAGAGTTATCTGCCAATGAGAGTGTTTCAGTCACATCATGTATGTCACATAGCCACAGTATATCACCTGTAGCAAAAAGAAAAAAAAAAATCTCCATCATCCAGAAACAACCAAAGATAAGTTTGTGATAAAGAACCAGCAGATTACAAAAAGAGGTAATTGATGAAAAAATTGCCTGGTTTGTTTATGCAACAAACTGTCCTTTCCGTATGATTGAGAACCCACAACTCATTATCATGGTTCAGTCACTAACACCAGGGTAGACCACCCAATAGAGCAGATGTTGCAGGCAAATTGCTGGATAAAGTGTATGAAAGAGAAACTAAGCAGTGTGCAAAAGGTCTAGAGGGTAAAATTGTTAATCTAAGTCTTGATGGGTGGAGCAATGTCTACAATGATCCTGTTGTATGTGCTTGTGTGACAACAGAAGAAGGCAATGTCTTCCTTACAGAAACAATTGATATATCAAGAAATGCACACACAGGAGAATACTTACAAGAAGCAGCAGCAGAAGCTATAACAAACTGTGGAAAAAAATTCAAATGTCTAGTACGCAGCTTGGTCACAGACAATGCTGCAAATGTATTTAAGAGGAGAAGACATTATTTAGAGGAGAGTCCCAAGCTAATAACATACGGTTACAGTGCTCATTTGATGCACCTCCAAGCCAAAGACTTCAGTGTTCCAGAAATAAAGGCTAATGTTGTTGAAATCGCAAAATACTTCCGTAACAACCACTTTGCAGCAGTTGCTCTAAAAAAAGTGGGAGAAACGAAGCTAACTTTCCCACAAGACGTGCGATGGAACTTAGTAGTGGACTGTTTTGAGCCCTGGATCAAGAACTGGCCTAATCTGATGACAGTTTGTAAAGACAATCATGAAAAAATAGATGGCACTGTCACTGCCAAAGTTCTCAACATTGGGCTTAAGAGAAATGTTGAACACATGCTGAGTACCCTGAAGCCTATTTCTGCAGCCTTGAACAAAATGCAGGGAAATAGCTGTTTTATTGCTGATGCTGTTGAAATTTGGAAGGAACAGAGAGAGATTTTAAAAAGAGGAATTTGCAATGATAGAGTTAAAATTACAAGCATTAAAAAAAACAAATGGGACAAGCATTATCTCCAGCTCATTTTCTTGCAAATATTCTCAATACTTGGTACCAGGGTCAAACCTTAACTGCTGAAGAAGAGGAGTTGGCTATGACATGGACATCCAGCAATCATCCCTCCATAATGCAAACTATAATAAACTTCAGAGCTCAGGGTGAACCATTCAAGAAATAGGTGTTTGCTGATGATGTTTTAAAGAAAGTCACACCAGTGAACTGTTAGAAGTCACTTAAGCACTTGGATTCAGAGATATCTGAAGTGATCATCTCACTTTTAACAGCAGTAGATTCTTCTGCTGGTGTAGAAAGAATATTTTCTTCCTTTGGACTAATTCATTCCAAACTGAGAAATTGTAGCGCTGGTTATGGGGTATGGTGATTGTACACCAGGGTTGAAGAGAGGGTCCAGGGATCGGCAACCTTTGGCACGCGACCTGTCAGGGAAATCCGCTGGCTGGCCGGGACGGTTTGTTTACCTGCAGCATCTGCAGGTTGGGCCAGTCGCAGCTCCCACCGGTCGCAGTTTGCCGTTCCAGGCCAATGGTGGATGCGGGAAGTGGCGGGGGCCAAGGGATGTGCTGGCTGCCGCTTCCCACAGCCCCCATTGGCCTGGAATGGGGGACCGCAGCCAGTGGGAGCTGCGATCGGCTGAACCTGCAGACGCTGCAGGTAAACAAACCATCCTGGCCCACCAGTGGATTTCCCTGTTCGTCTGGTGATGTTCTCCTCCTAATACAGCACGGCAAGAAAATCCCCCAAATATTAATGATTATGCTGTTGAATTGGGAGATATTTATTATTGGGAGGTGAACTATCTGCTTCAATTACCTTTGGTAAATGAAATACCCAAACAATCATTCATTTTCTGATATAGATGTAAAACTAATCTGAAAAGTTTTCAAAATAAATCACTTTAAAATGTATCGTGTGTACCTTCTAAAAATGAAACCTACACCTATCTCTGAGTTGTGAAGAATGCGTATTAAGGTTATAACAACCAACAAGAATGCACTTTTATGTAGAAATCCATGATTAAATTGACTCTTCCTGACTAGTGATTAAATCATGATTTAAATCAATTTGATTTAAATCAAATCCACCCTGAGAAAAAGCATAACAGACCGCAGTATGCTTGCATGTGGCAATTGATCGCAGCTTTATACAAAGCTTACTGTTGCTAAAATACAGTGTAGTTATATGAGATAGTGTCTGGGATAGCATTAAATATAGAACCCTACCAAATTCACAGTCTATTTTGGTCAATTTCACGGTCATAGTATTTTAAAAATCGTAAATTTCATGATTTCAGCTATTTAAATCTGAAATTTCATGGTGTTATTTAGGGGTCCTGACCCCAAAAAAGCATTATAGGCAGTGTTCCCTCTCATTTTTCCCACCCACGTGCAGAATGAATGTTGTTACTTGCACCAATATGGAGGTGATGTGTGATGTGCAGCGCTAAATAGGCTGCTGCGCAGCTTACAGGGAATTTGGGGGGGGGGGGGGCTGGGTGTCGCAAGGTTATTGTAGGAGAGGTTGCGGTATTGCTACCCTTACTTCTGCACTGTTGCTGGCAATGGCGCTGCCTTCAAAGCAGTGCAGTTGGAGGAAGGCATCTGCTGGCTGGGAGGCCAGCTCTGAAGGCAGCATCGCTGCCGGCAGCAGCACAGAAGTAAGGATAGCATGGTATGGTATTGCCATCCTTAATTCTGCGCTGCTGCTGCCTTCAGAGCTGGACACCTAGCCAACAGCTGTCGCTCTCTGGCCACCCAGCTCTGAAGGCAGCGCAAAAGGATGGCAATACTGTGACCCCCTAAAATAAGCTTGTGACCTCCCCCGCATCTGCAATTTGAGAAACGCAGATGGTTTTGTACTAAAAGTGGTTTTCGTAATGTTATTTTCTAACACATTGATAACTATTAAGTAATTTAATGGATTTTACACTGAGAAGAACTGTAGATGTGCAAGAATCCTGCTGTCTCAAAAAACAAGAATGCTGTCATATAAAGTAGTATCAAGTGAGCACAGCAGTCTCAGGCACAGGTTTACTCTAAAAAGTGATTAAACAAATTTAACATGCA
Organism: Trachemys scripta elegans; assembly: GCF_013100865.1. Classification (NCBI taxonomy): domain Eukaryota; kingdom Metazoa; phylum Chordata; order Testudines; family Emydidae; genus Trachemys; species Trachemys scripta. The sequence continues at coordinate 79,997,418 of NC_048305.1, read as the reverse complement.
AATCAGTGGCAGTTTCTCAGTCAGATTTTTTTTTTAAACTTGCAAACTGTAGCCCCCCACAAGTCACACAGGGCTCTAATGGTCATGCCAGGTTCTTTTATAACTGGAATTAATGCATGAGATTAAGAGTTCTGCAAACCAATTTACATCTACTATGACACCTGTGGAACCCTGTCATAAGCAACACCCATGCAAAGCCACCTATAGCTAACAGTGTTATATGGGGACAATATATAAGACAATGCAATTTGCACAGATTGGCTGGCAGAACCTAACACTGTGATGATACATGAGATGGAAATAAGCCAGTTTGACTGTTTGTCTAGTGAGTTTATGGATGTGGCAGTTACAAAAAGAAATTTTTACCTGCAAACTGCACAAGTTTAACACAGAGGTTAGGGAGTAAGTATGAAACCTCCACAAAGCCATTTTACAAAGCCACTTTTTAGACTATAACCCTTCCTACAGTACAGAGAAACTGCATTGCTATCAGATGTTGACCAGATTGCCAGACAAAATATTTTCATAGAAGATTTTACATTTACTATCTCGCTTTATATACTGCTTATTTCTCTATAGGTATAAAATGATGCCTGATATATAATGTGCTTTTAAAAAAATGAATCCGTTCTGAACCAAAAGAACCCCACATTTCATATGTATAATTATACCACACACACAATGGATATATACAAATAAGCCCTCTTTCATAGAAAATTAATGGATGTATTTAAAAATATGTTGTTTTGGGGAAACTAAAAATGAAAACATTCTAATTTGGAGAGTTTTCCAATCCTCCATTCCCTCAACTACCAGTCCTATTTCTGACAGGTGTCTCAGTTTCTTATTTCAACATTGTTTTTTACACCAACCACCGTTCGTCCTTCAAAAGCAAGGACCAATTCACTACGCTGTTCTGTGCGTTTATTCCTCCACAAAGCACCATCTCAGCTGTGCTTGCAGGAGTAGAGTGAAAATGCCCTGAGAAAGAACTGGGAGAAACTAAGGTACAGGCCGCACACAAGAGAATGAAAGGCCGCCCACCTAATTAGTGGAGTTGCGCAGGCATGGCTCACCTAATTAGGTGCCTGGACCCTGGAGAAGATGAACATGTAAGGTGAGGTGGTGGCCTTGGGGGGGGGGAGAAGGGGGGCAGTTGGGTGAGAAGAGGGAGTGGGGGGAATTTGGGACGTGCAGGGCTGAGGTGGGCAGAGAAAGAGGCGACTTTCCCCCAGCTCCAAGGCTGCAGCTGCCGGGGAGAGACCCCACTCCTTCCCAGCCCCAGCTCGGGGGCTGCCGTGGCAGGGGAGAGAGGGCACATCATCCATTGCATTAGAAAGCTAAGACTACAGATATTAAAATATGAGTTGTGTGCCTTTATTTATAGAACAACAAATGTTAATGATTAAGTTTTTTTATATAGCGCTTTTATCCAAAGCGCTTTACAATAGCTAGCTAGAGGTACAAACAATATTTGGAAAGTGGTCCGCTGAGACCTCAGCAATTTTCAAGTAGTGCGCGGAAAAAAATGTTTGAGAACCACTGCACTAGACCATGAGGGAAATTTGGCGTAGGAGAGGGATTTGAAGAGACAGAAGGGAACAAAAGATATTTGCTAAAAGTTAAGAGACTTCCTTCCAAAAGGAAACCAGTTTCCATGGATAGTAGTGGTGCTGGCAGTAATATCCTGGTTAATAGCACATGAAATGGGTCCTGTTTGAGAGACTTTTAAAAAAAATTGAGCCTCAGGTTCTCTCAGTGGCTAGACAAGTGAAAGGCATAGTTTAGGACAGCCTGCTGAAAATAAGGCAGCCAACATTTTATTATGATGCTAAAAACACTATGAGAACTCTTAATTAACAGGCATTGGGGGGAGGATCTTCTAAAAAACTTCTAGCCTTGCTGGTAGCAAAGTATTAGCCCCTCTCATCAGCTTCCCTGGTGTAATAAAGGAATCAGGTAGAATCAGGTGTTACGAAGTTGTTCTCATGTTAACTAGGTAAGAAAAGGAACCATGCAGCTGAAAGAATTCATTGAAAGGTGCATAATAATTCAGTACTAGATCAGAAGGAAGGACCATGTTTAATTAAAATGAGTGTACAAGTACTCCAAGATATTATCTACCTTCATCTAGGTGCTTATATGGCCCCCATCAGTGTAGTATCTGAAAGGGAAGAAAGTACAGGAAATAGAGCAACTAAGAATAGCACCACACAAGAGACCACAGGAAAATCATACTTTTCTGAATATTTATTAAAAAAAAATCTTATTTCATTTGCTTTCATCTTATTGGCAGATGCCAGTAGCTAGGGACAGCACAACAACAACATAAGGAACACCAATGCTACTAAAAAAATTGTATTCTGGCAACATATAGCCCATGAGATTTGTATACAATGGCAAGGAACAATACAATGTAAACCTTTGTAGTAATGTTGAATGCGTCTGCTGGAAAATTTACTCATAATTGTTCTAGATAATTCTAAGGTTTGGGGGTGGAAGGGAAATGCTAGGTGTCTCAGTTTCAGGGCAACTGCATCTGTATTCCCCCTCCATAGTCCACCAAGGGCATCCACTTTCGACATTTCCTAGATGTCACTTCTCTTGGGTGGAAACCTGTCTCTCACTCTTTCCTGGAAGAGGATCTTAAGGCTGCACAACTCCCTGCCTCACACTGCGATATTCCCGCAAGCCAGACCACCTAAAAAGATCATTGCCAGCACTTTGCGTTCTTTCTGAGGGCTATGTCCAGTGTATTGCCCATGGTTATAAATTACCACAGTCCTTCCAAGCAAGCATATTTATTTTTAAGGTAAAAGCACGATAGAGAAAACATACTAAAACAATAGAAGAACCAACACCCATGCTAAAAAGCTTACCATCAGTCACCCTGTTTCCCACCCCCACCACCCCAACTGCAATGTAGGGCTCCGGTAGGTTTTAGTCTTTTCAAAACCCACAATTCGGTTTTCCCTGTGGTTACAAATTCATCCCTCTTATACCCAGAACCTGAACCCAAACCGGGCAGGTCAGCTGTTGCTTTATATAGGTCGCTTTGATCTTGGCCTTCTGTAACAGGTAATCAGCAGACAACACTTCTCAGTGCATACCATAACCAGAGTTGGGTAATTTGCATTAGCCTCTGCCTAGAGATTCTCCAGGAAATCCACTTAACACTTATTTGATCCAAAAGTCCAAAGTGTCTGGCACATTTTCAATATAGTGTTTTGAACTCCCAAGTCTCATCTCCCTTAATACAATAAAGTCATCCAAGGATACTGCAGGAAACAGCTATATCTGTCACACTAAAATTTCTCTTTTGAGGTAAAATTAATTGTGCCTTATGAGGTATACTAGCTGTGCTGAGAGTTTAGAATAAGAGGAAACTTTGGGACTGAGAAAAATGTCTTGCATGGAGGTTCATTGCTGTTCTTTTTCAGTCTTGAAAAGTTCCTGGTCTCCATGACTTCCTGTGGCAACAAGTTCCACAGCTTAATCACACATACTTTTTTATGCTATTTCCTCTTATTGATTTTGAATTACCCAGCTTTTATTTAATCGAATGTTTCCTTGTTCTTGTGTTTTGAGACAAGGAGAATGGAAGCTCCCAATTTACCATAAATTATTTTATGTACTTTTATCATGTCCCCTCTTATTCAGCTCCCTTCTAAAATAAACCATTCCAATCTTTTCAATTTCTCTTCAAATAAGTTTTTCCAGGTCTTTGATCAGTCTCAATGCTCTTCTCTAAACCCCATCCTGTTTTGAGATGGGGTAACCAGGACTGCACACACTATTCCAGGTGAGGCTGCATCACTGATTTATATAAAGGCATTATGTTTTCAATATTATTGTCCATCCCTTTCCTTATGTACCCTAACATCTTGTTTGCTCAATGGGTAGTTGCAGTAAAAAAAGTGAAAATTTTAATGGAGCTGTCTAAATGACAGTGAGAGGCAATGGCCATTTTGAATGAGAGGGAAAGAAAGAATCTAGTGAGTCTTTCAAAAAAATCAGTGTAATTTGAAATATCAAATACTAAGACAGTGAACATGTGTTTTGGATGGTTTCTCTACAGGACAGAGTTAAAGTTGTTTGGGTGCCCTAACTATACATTTTCATACCTTAACATTTAGATCTCTTTTCAGTTTAATTTTAACTCTGAATTTCCTGGTTTAACATGTTTTAGGATAATTTCAATATCCCTGTAATGTATTTTACCCTAAATTATTACGTAATCTCAACCGTAACTTCATTTTAACAGTTTGTGTTTGGGAAGAAGTTAATATTTGAGACAGTCTGTTTTCTCTAGTATTAAAACAAATGCATGAGAGAATATCAATAAATAATGATCCTATATTATGAACATAACAAAGGAAGGTCATACTGACTAAGACCAGTGGTCCAGCTAGCCCAGTATCCTGTCTTCCAACAGTGACCAGTGCCAGATGCTTATTTGTTAAACAGATATTTGTTATACTGATTCATCCAGATGGATTTTAAAACAAAAACTTTAATAACTAATTATGCTAATTTAATTTTCACATTAAAATGCAGCTGTCACCAGTGAGACATGCAGCAAATGTTTAACGGTTAAGAACATACGAAAAACAACAAAAACCACAGGGGAAAATGTAGGTAAACTGGCATTTAGCCAAGGGACCAAAATTAACATTCTTACTTCTAGGCAATTCTAGTGATCACAAGCAGTCTACACCTCCATTTTACAACTCCTCTAAAAGAGCACCTCCCCAGCCCCATCATCAAACTGGGACACTGGTTCACTACCGACTCAGAGAATAATGTATTTTACTGACTCACATTACTCCCTGCAGCCCCTATATTTCTCTACAGGTCTCTGATCCAAACACTGACCTGGTCCAACTCTGCTTAGTTTCTGAAGCCTGACAAGACTGAAGTGGCATAGGTGCAGTTTTCCTTTGCAAAAACAAAGTTGTTAAATAAGCATATTTGTCACAATAACAAATACATTTGAAAAACTAGGTATTACATTCAAATCAGAATATATTTATTGAAGATGAAGGGGGTTTTAGAATTTTAAATAACCCGATGTTAACTATCGCAGTATTATTCCCTCTTGTGGTTCTTTAACAGCAAGCAAGAACATGAAAAACCACGTGCCACAAATTCTGACAAAGCACTTCAGCTAAATTACATAAGCAGTGAAAACAACTATTAAGAAACCAAAACCAAAGTCAAACAGACATGCTTCACTGAAATGAACAAAAAGCATCTAATGATGGAAGTGGGATAACAAACAACTACTGAAGAAAATCAATCCAGTAACTCTCAGAGATTCAGTAAAACAAATTTCAACAAGGAGCAGTAACACCAACATGCAAAACAGATGTGTATGAAAACAGAAATAAATTAATGGGCAAGACCCCAATCACAAGTTACATCAGGTTTTGCCAAAAATCATTAAAAACCAATAACTTCAGTACTTCATGAAGCAACTCAGTCCAGTGGCTGTTTTTGCAGTCTAGCCTAGAATAAGATTACATAGTACAGAAGTGTATTTTTTCATCCTGGAAAACTATCAGATCTTATCTTTGCCTAGGCCTCATCCTAAACAAATAATTTTCTGAGTCTCACACACAATTTTTCCTCTTGCTTTTAAAGCTTATGACCAAATTGTCTTAATTTTGATAGGCTGGATACCTCCATTCCACTTTGCTCAACATCACCGTACCCTGTAACATTGATTCAAATATTCACAACAAAATAAATGGTCTGGGTCCTTGCATCTATTATACACTAACATATCTTCAGCATCAGAGCCCTTGATGGTTGCAGACACACTCACATGCTTAACTTTATGCATGTGCATATGTGTTTGCAGGATTGGTGCACAAATTATTTTCTCCCTCCCGCACTAATGTAACCGAGCTCTTAACTGTGACTCCTGTAACATTTATTTCTCTTCATTCATTTTTGAGCTTGCTTCTTTCTTCCTGTTTTAGAGATGGCAGCTGTGAAGTGACCGGAACCCTAAAAGAGATTAAGTAGTGGTTTCCCCCACCCCCTTGGACCTTCCCCATGCTGCTGGAATGGAGACACCAACCATCTATAATAGTGGTTCTCAAACTTCTGTGCTGGTGACCCCTTTCACATAACAAGCCTCTGAGTGTGACCCCCTCCCCCCCAATAAATTAAAAACACATTTTTATATATTTAACACCATTATAAATGCTGGAGGAAAAGAGGGGATCGGGGTGGAGGCTGACAGCTTGCGAACCCCCATGTACTAGCCTTGTGACCCTGAGGGGTCCCAACCTCCAGTTTGAGAACTCCTGATTCTATAAGTATATTAATGAAACATCCACAGTGTTGGAGAATAAGCAGTAAATAAATAATATTGCCCGCTGGAAGCTGATAGTTTTTGTTCAGCCAATGTAGTTAGGCACCAGAGGAACCAAAAATAAAGCTTAGAATATCGATATTGTGTTAATCCCTTATGTGTCTTTTCCACTAACTTTTTTATGCTTTGGAGTCACTAATGGCTCTGCTTTGACCTCATAACTAGGCATTTTAGCACCCGGGGCAAACCAGCATATTTGCACCCCCTACCATTTCTCCCCCCCCCCCCATCATTTTCTCACCCCATTCACAGGTAGCACTTACCTGTTTGTTGACAGTGGGGGGGGACACAATTTAAAGGTTTGGGGAGGGGGCATTTGACCACCCCACAGAGGTTTTCAAACTGTGGGGTGTGCCCCACACACTCCTAGGGTGAAACAATGGGAGGGGGGAGAGGGGAGAGGAGTGGTGACACCAGGTGGCTTGGGCCAGCCCCACATGGTGGGGCTCGGGAAAGGTGCACCACTTCCACCCCCTGACTCATCTCAGTGGACCACCCAGCCTATCTGAGGTTTGGGGGGCACACAACAAAAAAAAATAAGGGGAGCAGGAACATGACCCTGTGTACCCCCGTCCCATGAGCCACTTCAGCTTTGCACCCTGGAGAACTGCCCCACTCACACTGGTTACAGCCCTGGGTCAAAATAATGTAAGATCTGGGTTCCTGAAGCCAATTCCACTTTCCAGATATTGGATGATCAGGAAAACAGTTAAACAAAACACAAATAGACATGCATTTGGCTCCAAACTATACAATTTAAAAATAATTTCAGCCTTACTGTTCAAAGCCATGGAGTTTTATTTTTTCCATCACAAACAGCCCCAACCTGGTTGGCCTCTCATCCTTTCCACAGTGTAAATGTGAAATAAGAACAGAGCTTCACGCTGACATCCTGCCTGAAGGAACACTATTTGTTTCAGGGAACCTACGTATGTCCTGTGACCAGGCAAAGGGAGGGGGAGGAGGTAACCCAGCTGGCGGTCAGCGGCGCCCCTCCACCCGGACACAGACCGAAGGGGACCGCAGGGGGTGTGTCATTTACCGGGATGCTCAGTGGGCCCCGCGAGCCGGGGGCGGCACTTCCAGGGGTCTCCGCCAGACACCTGCAAACCGAGCCACGGCCCCGGGACCCCCCCCCCCGAGTCGCTGACAGCGCGCGCCTAGCCCCGCCCCAGGGGCTGCGGGAGGGGGGTCCCGGCGCGTGTCCCGGCCCCCCAGCCATACGGGAAAGGCGGCTGCAGAGACTGGGCGTGACACGCCCGCCGGCCGGCAGGAGGCGAGGACCGTCCGAGCCCCCTCCCCGGTCTACCGGTATCCCCCTCCCTGCCCGACCTCACTTACTTCCTTCTTCACCTCCGCCATTTCATCCTCGGTGAGCGGCCGCGCGGCGAGCCCAGGCCCGGGGCCCTCCATGGCGGAAGCTCCGCGCCCCGGCTCCCAACGCAAGAGTAACGACAGCGCTTCCGGCTCCGCGGACTCCGCCACCGCGGCCGCGCCATGGAAAGTCACGCCCACTCAGCGGAACAGCCACGCCCACCGGAGGCGCGCGCGCGCGGCCTGCGATCAAACGTACGTCTCAGTGCGCCCGCAGGCTGCCGACGGAGGAGAGCCTGTCTGCAGCCTTTCGCCCCTCCCCCCTACGTCCTCTCCGCGAGACTGCCCCTCAGACAACCTTGCGGGCCCTCGCTCTCTTCTCCGCCTCAGCCTGTATCACGTGCCAAAGCCCCGCCCCCGCCAGCCCGTCACTCCCGCCCCCCCCGCCCTTGCAGCGCTGCGTCATCCCGTCCCCTCCCCCCCCGCGGGGCCCTTGCGGGGCCGGGGAGCTGCACAGCGCTTGGCTCGATGAGCATTTCCTTTTGCGGTCTCCATTTCCCCTTCTCGCCCGCGGTGACTGGGCGGCGCCCAGCCGTGGGAGAGAGGAAGTAACGCCGCGAGGGGAGCGCTGCTCAGCTCCTTCCATTGCGGACAAGGCCCCTTCACCTGGCAAATCCAGCGGCTGTTTTCATTTTAATTACCCCCCCCCCTGCAAGGTCCCGGCGCTACAGCGAGCGGAGAAGCTACGTGCTCCCTGACGGGAGATGCCGGCTTCACGTTTTCACGTCTCTGGCGTGTGTAAATGAAGGGGGGAGGGGTCATTTGGCAGCAGCCCAGAATCGTTTTGAGAAATAGCTCCCTGCCTGGGGGGCTGGGAACCGATAAAGCTCGATTCATATTCCTTTTGGCCGAGCCAGAGAAACAGGCTCTGCTACGTTATCACATCACGGAGAAAGAGGAACCGAGGGGGATCTCTGGTGCACTGATGCAGAAATTCCGAGACAGCAGCAGCAGTTTTAATTGGTTCTGGACTCTGGCAGAGTTTTCCACATTCTTCTGCCATTCCAGCAAATTGCCTCTTTAAAGCAGGATTATAATCACTATGAGGCCAGGTTTAAAAAAAAAAAAATCACCCCCTCCCCACCACCAGATGAATGACCTACATCGTTGACCACAACTATCCCTTCAAGGAGCTACATTCTTTGCAAAATTAATTTGCTTTATTTTTAACTAAAGAAAGACAAAATAATCCTGAAAACCTTAAACCCAATTAAAGCAGAGGGAAAAAATGAAAGGGGTGACTTTGTTCTACCAATTCCAAGACTGTTTTCATCCCAAATACAGGTCACATTTGCCAACATATTTGGCATCTTATGTTCCAGTAAAACTCACCCCTATACACACACCAGTTCCAGTAGAAAATATTGGAAATACAGCGGTGGTAAGGGGGAGATGAGACCTAGACTCTGTATTATGAATTATATGAAGCGTATCAAAAGAGATATGCTCCTTTAAGGGCTAGAGGGCCTTGGGCCAGGCAGCCCTGCCAGATTATCAGATGCATGTGGGTGACATCTGTAAAGGACTGAAAACATTCAGTGGAGAGAGGGAACTGGGGTTCTGCAGTAGATTCTGAAGCAGGCAGCTTCAAGGGAAGGGTATCTCTTCCTTTCAAAATGGAGAGACCAGGGGCAGAAACGCCTCTGGGAGCTGTGGCACATGGGCAGAGGAACTACTTTTTCATGTTTTGTCTAATTTTTGTTTGAATAAAACAGTGCTCTGAAAGACTGGGCATGGCAGAGTGTCAAAGGGCAAGGGAAACCGATCCCCAAACCTGCCTCCAAATTCAGGCATCAACGTAGCTGCATCTCTGACACACAAAGAAAGCTGTACTTTGCACTGGTGGCATTTTTCCTTGCTTGAAACTGGCAAATACGTTGGTGCAGCTACAACAACGGTTGAAATCAGGGCTAATTTCCAGTATAGACAAACTTGTAAGTGGTTATCCCTAAAGATCTGCACAGCGAGCAGTGGAGGTCAAGTCAGAAGATTTTGCCCCCAAGACAGCTTCTTGGGTCTGAGATTCAGGTTTAAGCAGCTGGTTCCCAAAGATTTGTGGGGGTTTGGCCTGGTCTATGTTGGTTAAGAACGTGAAAAAAATTATATCCCTCACTGGCATTGCTATGCCAGCAAAAACCCCAGTCTAGATACAGTTAAAAGTTATTTTGGTGGTATAGCTTATTTCATTTGTATAAGTAATATTGGCCAAACAAACCCTCTTTCACCACTGTAGACTGAATTTTTGCTAGGAAGGTTTGCCTGTATAGTTCTAATTAAGAGACCAATTAGAGTTGGGAGAGTCAGACATTGTAATGAATCTAAGAAGCACACCTTTTGTAGGGAAAATGGATTCCTGGTTCCAAACTCCACTCCTTTAATGGCTTTATATTCTCAAGTTCAGTTCTCATTCTTACATTTGAAAGGAGACGCTTACAAATTCCGTTACATGCCAATCTTCCAAAATACTCTGCCTGAATCTGAGAAAGAGCTCTGTGTAAGCACAAAAGCTTGTCTCTCTCACCAACAGAAGTTGGTCCAGTGAAAGATACTACCTCATCCACCTTGTCTCTCTTCTGTGACCTTGGCCAGTTTGTCCCTTTCCTTCCTCCATCCTGCCCAAAACTTCCACTGTCTGGGTCTTCCCCCACAGTCCTTTCATTACCTCCTGCTTTGTTACCTCTGTCTCTTTATCCTGCTTGGGGAATTTCCAATCACTGCACTTTCCTCCTGCCTTCAGACAAGAGCATGCAGCATCTTCTCCTAGTCCCATTGTGCTTCATTCTGAATAAGTGGTTGAAGAGTTCTCATGATTCATCATTGTACCTGGTCTGGGAGGGACATACTGAAATGCTTTTCATCAATGGTGGACATTAATGATACAGCAATTTTAATAGCAACAGATTAATAAGGTTATATCAGTATCAGAATTCATAATATGTGCATAGGGTTCCCTAGATCATCACACACCATTACAGGAGTAGAGGTATAGAAATGAAATGGAGATCATAATGATGGGGAATAAGCATGACAGAGAGGGAGAGAGAAAACACAGAAAATAAAGTTAGATAAGGGAACAAAAGCCAAATCAGATTAGAAAAACACCTTCAAGAGGGAGGATGATGGAGAAAAAATATGGAAAGAAAATAATACTAAGGAGCTAGTCAGAGGGAAAATATAGACACTGAAGAAAATTGGCTATGGAATGAAAAGTGGAGAATTGAGAAAGAAAATGGGAAAGTGGGTGAGAGATCCAGAGAGCTATAGGATGTAATTTCATTTTATAGAAAATGTGCTTTATTTGTTTTATTTCTGTAATTTAATGATGGCTTTTATAGGTCTAAAAAAATGTTTCAGATTTGGATGCAATAGGTAACACAGTTTCTTTTGAAATGCGTGCAGGTACGTAATGATGGCTTTTTAGTGAAGGAAGTGGCCAGTAGAGGTCACTACTGTCTCACACTTAGGCTCTTTCTACATACTTATTTTGCATTAGATTCCAGTGTTGCGTCTGCACCACTGGAAATGCTAGCATAGATCAGCTGGCATTTTAACTACTATGTTTCCTAACTTTGCTCAGGTTTCAAAGTAGCACCCGTGTTAGTCTGTATCCGCAAAAAGAACAGGAGTACTTGTGGCACCTTAGAGACTAACAAATTTATTTGAGCATAAGCTTTTGTGGATTACAGCCCACTTCTTCGGATGCATAGAATAGAACATATATTGAGGATACATATATATATACACACATACAGAGAGCATGAAAAGGTGGGAGTTGTCTTACCAACTCTGAGAGGCCAATTAAGTAAGAGGAAAAAAACCTTTTGAAGTGATAATCAAGATAACCCAATACAGACAGTTTGATAAGAAGTATGAGAATACTTACAAGGGGAGATAGATTCAATGTTTGTAATGGCTCAGCCATTCCCAGTCTCTATTTAAGCCTAAATTGATTGTATCTAATTTGCATATCAATTCAAGCTCAGCAGTTTCTTGTTGGAGTCTGTTTTTGAAGCTTTTTTGTTGCAAAATTGCCACCCACAGGTCTGTCATTGAATGACCAGACAGGTTAAAGTGTTCTCCTACTGGCTTTTGAATGTTATGATTCCTGATGTCAGATTTGTGTCCATTAATTCTTTTGTGTAGAGACTGTCCAGTTTGGCCAATGTACATGGCAGATGGGCATTGCTGGCATAGGATGGCATGTATCACATTGGTAGATGTGCAGGTGAACGAGCCCCTGATGGTATGGCTGATGTGATTAGGTCCTCTGATGATATCACTTGAATAGATATGTGGGCAGAGTTGGCATCGGGCTTTGTTGCAAGGATAGGTTCCTGGGTCAGTGTTTTTGTTCAGTTATGTGTGGTTGCTGGTGAGTATTTGCTTCAGGTTTGGGGGTCGTCTGTAAGCGAGGACAGGTCTGTCTCCCAAGATCTGTGAGAGTGAGAGATCATCTTTCAGGATAGGTTGTAGATCTTTGATGATGCGCTGGAGAGGTTTTAGTTGGGGGCTGAAGGTGACAGCTAATGGTGTTCTGTTATTTTCTTTGTTGGGCCTGTCTAGTAGGAAGTGACTTCTGGGTACTCGTCTGGCTCTGTCAATCTGTTTTTTCACTTCAGCAGGTGGGTATTGTAGTTTTAAGAATGCTTGATAGAGATCTTGTAGGTGCTTGTCTCACAAGCAGGGCCAACATTAGACTCGGTGGGGCCCAGGGCAGAAAGCCAAAGCCCCACTGCATGGGGCTGAAGCCCAGGTCCCTGAGCCCTGCCACCTGGGGCTGAAGCTCTAAGATACAACCGCATTTGCTCCAATCCCTCGGACAAAAGTCTATTATAGTAAATTTTGCCTATAAACAAGAGTGCTGGAATTAATGGTCAAGGCAGCTGGAAGAAAAGAGCGTGCTTCCAATATGGACCGCAAATAAAAAAAGTAATTGGGACGAGTTCAGTCCAGAGCAGAGGTTCTCAGCCTTTTTCTTTCTGAGCCCTCCACCCCTCTCACTCCCCCAACATGCTATAAAAACTCATGGCCCACCTGTGCCACAATAGCTGGTTTTCTGCATATAAAAGCCAGGGCCGGCGTTAGGGGTATCAAGCAGGGCAATTGCCTGGGGCCCCATGCTACAGGGGCCCCCACAAAGCTATATTGTTCAGGCTTCAGCCCCAGGTGGCAGGGCTCAGGGACCTGGGCTTCAGCCCCATGCAGTGGGGCTTTGGCTTTCTGCCCTGGGCCCCAGCGAGTCTAATGTTGGCCCTGCTTGTGAAACCTGCTCGAGGCCCGTTAGGGGGCCCTAGATTCCTGGTTGAGAACCATTGGTCTAGAGCAGGGGTGGGCAAACTACAGCCCGCGGTCCGGATCCGGCCCCTCAGTGCTTTGGATACAGCCCGCGGGATTGCCCCCCCGTGGCTCCGCAGGCCCTGCGCCACTCTCAGCAGCGGCCAGCCCGACGTCCCTGTGTCCCGTTGCCTCCTGGCACTGCTCCCTGCAGCTCCCATTGGCCGGGAACAGGGAACCACGGCCAATGGGAGCTTCGAGGGAGGTACCTGGAGGTGCAGCAAGGGCAGCGCACGCAGAGCCCTTTGCCCTCCCTCCCCCAGGGGCCTCAGCGCTTCCTGGAGCAGCGTGGGGCCGGGGCCGGGGCCAGAGCAGGCGTGCAGGGAGCCTGCCCTGGCCCCGGTGCGCGTCACTGCCACCCTGGAGCCCGAGCCCCCCTGCCCCCCAACTCCCTGCCCTGAGCCCCCTGCCACACCCCTCCTGCACCCCAACCCCCTTCCCTGAGCCGCCTCATACACCCTACACCCCTCCTCTGCCCCAATTGCTTGCCCTGAGCCCCTTCCTGCACACCGCACCCACTCCCACACTCCCTCCCACACCCTAACCCCCTGCCCCGGCCCTCCATAGAGTTTCCCCACCCAGATGTGGCCCGCGGCCCAAAAGATTTGCCCACCCCTAGTCTAGAGAATATTGAGACTGAAGTTATCACAGCCTGTAAGTGAGTTAAATTCACACCCACACCTCCAAAGGTGTAGGGAAGGAAGAATTTAGCCATTTGAGTTATTTTTTTGTGTTTATGTTTGTTCACAAAAACTATATACTATATGTAGTATACATTTCAGAATTGTACTGAACGAGCTGTAAAAACTGCTTGCTAACTAAGGGCTTGCACACTACTCACCATAACAGTAAGGTCCAGATCCAGAGCCTCAGTAATTAGTCTCTAGGACCCTGATCCTCAAAGGTATTTAGGCTCCCTACTTCCACTGAGATCAGCAAGTTACGAAGGTGTGCCTGTCTGGGGTGGTGATCAGAGACACTGACTGACATTACATTTTTGATAGGTTGTATTTATAGTGGCAAAGGAAAACAGTAAGCTCATATACCCTGAGTGCAGTATATACCTGCCTAAAAAAAAGAAATGCTCTTTGGTTACTTGCAGTTCCCTCCTTTTGTTTTAGCTGTGCTTTCAGCATTTTCCTACAGCACGTGGACAATGCTTCCTAGTGTGGCGCTTAAAGGATTACCAGAACAAAATCTATCAATTTAGAAACCAATATAGTTAAATCAGCACAACCCCCCAGCGTGGACACAATTATAGAAGCTGGTTAGACCAATAAAACTGTGTCCATGTATGGGGTTGTACTGATTTAACTATATCAATATAAAAAAATCACATCCCTAACGAAAAGAGGAAGTTACTCACCTCATGCAGTAACAATGGTTCTTCGAGATGTGTCCCCACTATGCGTGCTCCACTGTAGGCGTCCCTGCGCTGCTGATCTAGGGTGACCAGACGTCCCGATTTTATCGGGACTGTCCGGATATTTACTTGTTTGTCCCGTGTTTTCCCCCCTCCCCCCACATGTCCTGATATTTCATGTCTCTCATCTGGTCACCCTACTCTGATCAGAGATTTTAGATAGTGTCCCTTTGATCCACACATGCACTCTTCCTCCCTCATGCTCTGCCTCGAGACTAACTACTGCTGCATGCACGAACCACCTTCAGTTTCTTCTCCATCACAGAGCCCTTATTGAGAACTCTGAAGTAGAGGAGAAGAGGGTGGGTCATGGAGCACCCATAGGGACACACAACTCAAAGAACCATTGTTACGGCACAAGGTGAGTAGCTTCCTCTTCTTTGAGTAATGTCCCTATGGGTGCTCCACTGTAGGTGACTCCTGAACAGTATCCCCAATGGAGGATTGGGGCTTTGGAGTTGAGTCTGTTATGGATGACACTACCATAGACCCAAAGATGGCATTGGAAGCCGAGTCTCTAATAATCGCATAGTGTTCTGTGAAAGTATGAGTAGACACCCAAGTCACTGCCCTGCAAACTTCTGGGATGGGAACATTTTTAGGGAAGGTGACAGAGGTGAAAACTGATCTTGTGGAATGTGTATGGATTCCAGATGGAGGTAGCAGATTACGAACATAATAGCAACAGTTAATACAGTTCGAGACCCATTTGGAAAGTCTCTGAGCTGATATCGCTGTGCCTTTTGACCTGTCCGCAACTGAGAGGAAAAGCTTAGGAGATTTCCTAAAGACCTTTGTCCTGTCCAAATAAAAAACAAAACAAAACACAAAGCTCTCCTAACATCAAGCGTATGTAGTATAGCCTCCCTGATAATTCTGGGTGTTGATTTGCAAACCCAGTTGCATGAATATGTCCATACTCCTTTGGGTAGCCTTTAAGGTGTAGAAGGAGCAGGCTCTGGTGAGACAGTCATCCAAGTATGGGTAAATCATGATCCCCAAAGTACATAGTGGAGCCACTACTACAGAGAAGACCTTGGCGAATACTCTGGGTGTGGATGAGAGGCTGATCTGTACTGTAGTGATAATAGTCCTGTACCCAAGGTAAACCTGAGGAATCATCTGTGGGAGCAAAAAAAAAAAAGCGCCACCCCGCGCCGAGCGCCGAGCAGCCCCCCCCTCCCCCGTGCCCCGCGCCCCCCCCCACCCCCCCGCCGAGCGCTGCCAGAACCACCCCCCCCGAGTGCCGC
>NC_048305.1:79751546-79981577 GCF_013100865.1 Trachemys scripta elegans | reverse complement strand
CGCGCCGCCCCCCCGCCGAGCGCCCCGCCCCCAGAGTGCCCCCCGCCGCGGAATGCTGTGCCGTGCTCCCCCCGCCGCCCCTTACCAGGTGCTGCCCCAAGCATGTGCCTGGGCGCCTGGAGCAGGCCCTGGATGGCTGGATTGATATATGGAAATAGGCATCCTGGAGGTCAAGGGCCGAGAACCAAGCTCCCCCATTTAGAGATAGAATAATCACTGCTAGTGACACCATCTTGATTTTTTGTGCCTTCACGTATCTGTTTAATGCTCTTACATCTAGCATGGGTCCAACCTCCCTTTTTTGGGTGGGGGGGAAGGGAGGAAATATAAGGAATAAAAGCCTTTGCCTCTGAAGAGCACATCAGTTGCAACCTACAGCCCTTCCACATCCCTTTGGAGGTTGCCTTGCTCTTTTCCTCCATATTTGGGAAGACTTAACTTCTGACAGATGGGTCTTGAAGATCATTTCCAATGGGTAATCTATCCACTTCACTTTCCTCCCTGCCCCTCTTCAGGGACTCTTCTCACAGTGACAGTGAAGACAGGAAATAGATCACCTGCAGTGCCTTGGGGCCATAGAACCCTAACAATCCCACCCCACTCCTCCAAAAACCTTCTCCCACACACACCCAATACCTCCAGGTTCACTCCCAGGCTCCTTCCCTCTCCCTCAGCTCCTCTGTTACCCCTGACTCCCCCAAGTCTTTGCACTGCTTCTGACAGGTGCAGGAAATACAGTTCTGTATTGTAATTTAAATGAATTAGACAAAGTTCTGTATTCATATGCCTAGTAAGGAATCTATTTGTCAAAAACAAAACAAAACAAAACAAAACCAACCCCCCCCCCCAAAAAAAAACAGCACAGCGCTCCATATTATAGGAAAAGAGTTAATAACAAATAAAAGAGTGAGGGAAAAATTAAGATTATGGGTTCTCAAAAGTTTTCATAGCGTGGACCACATCTTGATCGCTCCTCTGTAATGGAGACCACTCCTCCCACTCATGCTTGTATGGACCATCATTTCTTATTCCCTGCTGCACAGCCCACCTCCCATTCCCAATCATACAACATCCCTGTGGCAAACTATATCACTTGCTTAAGTGGAAAAATAATATTTGAAAAATGCTGATGTATTTTTTAATTTTANCCCAACCCCCCCCGAGCCCCGCGCCGCCCCCCCGCCGAGCGCCACGCCCCCAGAGTGCCCCCCGCCGCGGAATGCTGTGCCGTGCTCCCCCCGCCGCCCCTTACCAGGTGCTGCCCCAAGCATGTGCCTGGGCGCCTGGAGCAGGCCCTGGATGGCTGGATTGATATATGGAAATAGGCATCCTGGAGGTCAAGGGCCGAGAACCAAGCTCCCCCATTTAGAGATAGAATAATCACTGCTAGTGACACCATCTTGATTTTTTGTGCCTTCACGTATCTGTTTAATGCTCTTACATCTAGCATGGGTCCAACCTCCCTTTTTTGGGTGGGGGGGGAAGGGAGGAAATATAAGGAATAAAAGCCTTTGCCTCTGAAGAGCACATCAGTTGCAACCTACAGCCCTTCCACATCCCTTTGGAGGTTGCCTTGCTCTTTTCCTCCATATTTGGGAAGACTTAACTTCTGACAGATGGGTCTTGAAGATCATTTCCAATGGGTAATCTATCCACTTCACTTTCCTCCCTGCCCCTCTTCAGGGACTCTTCTCACAGTGACAGTGAAGACAGGAAATAGATCACCTGCAGTGCCTTGGGGCCATAGAACCCTAACAATCCCACCCCACTCCTCCAAAAACCTTCTCCCACACACACCCAATACCTCCAGGTTCACTCCCAGGCTCCTTCCCTCTCCCTCAGCTCCTCTGTTACCCCTGACTCCCCCAAGTCTTTGCACTGCTTCTGACAGGTGCAGGAAATACAGTTCTGTATTGTAATTTAAATGAATTAGACAAAGTTCTGTATTCATATGCCTAGTAAGGAATCTATTTGTCAAAAACAAAACAAAACAAAACAAAACCAACCCCCCCCCCCCAAAAAAAAACTTTTTTTTTTTTTTGGTGTGCATTGTTACATACTCGCTGACAGATATTTTGATATAAATTACCAAAATAATTGAAATTGGCATGATTATATTGTTATTTTGACAAAATATGCAGAATTTTCAAATATTTTTTTGGCACAGAATCCCCCCAGGAGTAACGAGGAGGAGCTTCAACTTTAACTCCCGGTTCTTTCGGGAGTTAGCCGTCAATTACTGGCAGAAGGTGCACTGGTGTGGGATGTGAACCTCTGCAAGGCTCACAATGTAGCAGCAGTGTCCGTCCATAACTGGTATTGCCTCTCTGCAGGAGAGGCACTGTTGGAACCCGGGGGAGCTAGGCATGCCCCTTACTGGGAGCAATCTCTGGAAAGGGGGAAAAACAGGGGTAAGGAAGTTTTTCCCCCTTAAAAAAAAAAAATGGAAACCCTATAAAGCTAAAAAAAAAAAAAAAAAAAATGAACAGAAACTCTAATAGGAGCTAAGAAAACTGAACTGTATCAATCTGAGGAAAAGAGAAAAGCGGACTGCTATTCGCTCCGTCTCAGGCAAGGGGCAGTTGAAAAGGAACTGAGGGTGGTTTGCCCATGCAGTGCTGGTTAGCCTCAAGGCAGAGCACGAGGGAGGGAGAGTGCATGTGTTGGCTGAACAGACACTGATATATAAAACCTGCAATCAGAGATGCAGACACATCTACAGCGGGGCACCCATAGTGAAACTACTCGAAGAATAATTAAATCAGTACAAAAAACCCCCAATGTTTAGACTAGGACTAATTAACCTTCCAGGACCAACGAACCTTCCCCTCAGAGCCAGAGTAGTCCCTCCGCCCCTCCAACCTCTCTCCCTGTGAGGAGTGGAATCCTAGACTATGATATGCTAAAAGCTGTTCTATTACTAGCCAAGCCATGCAACCTGGAAGTGATCTGGCTGTTTTGCTACAATTCTGTTCGCAGCAGCAATAGTTTGAGCTCTTGACAATTAAAACTAGTCTAGATTTTCGTGCAAGGCTCATTGCCGCTAGATGGCACTGCACTTCTGTGCACATATTTGCATATATTCAGTTAAATCACAAGTAACTGTTTGAACTGTCGCTTGGCATGGATAAAATATATTTCAGTCATCCTGAGGCTATCAGTGCAGAGTGGTACAGCAGGGACCGGGGCACCAGAGATCAGGTACATACAACAAGACCAGACATTAACATTCAGCTTAGGAATAAAACTTTCAGTCTCTCCGAGAAAAGGACCCAGCCACAAAATACATCCTCCAGAAACCAATGCCCAGGCAACAGAGCAGTCATTCATTAGCAGTGTAATCTGCTATCTTGACCTAAAGAGTAGGAAAGAGAAGAGAGAAGGCTAATCTGAAGGAATGCACACAGTGGTCACTCTTAAAACTTTCTAGTTTTGCCTTAGATAAACTTTACCTCTGTTTTACCAGTATTCCCTATACTTAATATAGTATAGGGACCATCTAGGGCAGGGATCGGCAACCTTTCAGAAGTGGTGTGCTGAGTCTTCATTTATTCACTCTAATTTAAGGTTTCGCGGGCCAGTAATACATTTTAACATTTGTAGGTCTCTTTCTATAAGTCTATAATATATAACTAAACTATTGTTGTATGTAAAGTAAATAAGGTTTTTAAAATGTTTAAAAAGCATCATTTAAAATTAAATTAAAATGCAGAGCCCCCTGGACCGGTGGCGAGGACCCGGGCAGTGTGAATGCTACTGAAAATCAGCTCGCGTGCCGCCTTTGGCGCACGTGCCATAGGTTGCCTACCCCGATCTAGGGAATCCTGTAATTACTGATTACTTAGTTATCCAAAACAATCAAAAGGTTTAAGGGCAATCACTGTATCTGGAATATTAAGACAATATCACTTTTATACACACATTTTTAAAATGTTAACCTTAAACCATGATTTCTTCTTAAATGTTTTAGTACAGACATGTCTACTATTGGTTTTATTTCTAAACCTGTAGTAACCTTTAAGATTTGAAATCAAGCAGCATTTGAAATCAAAAGGTAGCATGAGAGAAATATAGACTAAATCGCAAAAAAAATGCTGTCAGTCTCAAAATAAGACAACCACAATTCATAGTACAACTGACACTTTATTCCATAGTGATAGGGGTACATAGTATAGAAACTGCAAGACACAAAAATCAAAGTAAATCTTTTCCAGTATAACAGTCTATGAAATGCAATGATATTTTTGGCACAAAAGGTGGGCAACAATATACTGTAATAAGGTTCTCAAGGGTAACAGAATTGAACACTGGTGATTTTGTCATCCTGTTTGTGTTCTGCAGAACAATACAACATAGAACAGTGACTAACGTGATTCACATGCAACTCTATGGAAGTTACAAATTTTAGTGGCTGTAAAATGTATTAGTTCAAGTGAGGTCTATAATATTTTGTTCACAGTCACTATATAAAGAGTATAATTCTTTTCAAAGGCTCTTACTTGTTCATCTCCATAATTATCCATCAAATCAGACAATCTGAACCAATAAATAAGTTTCTCCAAATGTTTCCATATGAATTTTGATGGTTACCACCAAGGTAATTCTGCCTTGACTGCAATTAAATGCTTATGTGGCTGAATAATACCACATTTTTCCACATTTCACTCAAAAACTGCAGTTAATCAGAGGGGAAAACGATGTCACTGTTCTACATTCCACTGAACTTTTATTTTTAAAATTGAACATAGTGTTCCATATGAGCTATGAACCATTCTCATGGGAATCACTGATACACTTGTCTTAAAACTCCTCAAAATACTTTCTTGTAGTGCTATATGTGCAAGACTTAGAGAAGTATATATTTGGGTAGGAAACACAAATGTGAGGATGGAGAAGCTGCGGTTTATTATCATATGGTACAGGATGTATGCACATTCTTATCAACAGAGATGAGTACTTGCTGACACTTTATTCACATTCTGTTCAAAAGGGAAACTTACACATCACACGATCTTCCTAAACTTATGATGATGGAAAACAACATATGGGAAAGAGTAAAAGGTCTGTTACACACACTGTAGTGCCTTCATTTGTACTAAGCTAAATTATTTGATTTAAAATTTTGATTAGTGATTCAAATCTCAGTGCCACCTATTTACCACTAGACCTTCTGCACTGGAATGACATGGTATGTAGTCTTATTTTTGGCATGAAAGGGTTAACATGGTGCAGCCAGTTAGCACATTGTGTTGCATCTCCAGTTTTGGTTTGAGATTTTCCTTTATTAGTTATGGCAGGCCTGCACAACTTGTAAAGCGGCGAGGGCCATATTACTCCAAAGAAAACCCCTGAGCGCCGCCAACCCCCCCCTAGCGCCACCCAACCCCCCTGAAACACAACCCCCCCCCCAGCACCATCCGCCCCACGGAAACAACCCCCCCATGCCATCTGCCCCGCGGAAACAAACCCTCCTTCCCCAGCGCCGCCCCACCGAAACAGCAGTATTGAACCTCGGTAATATGTTATAGCGGGCCCCTAAGGTAGTATAATTAAGGTAAAAGAAAAACGTCTTTTTGCTAGAAGTAGAATAAGATCTTCCCCCCACTTTGTAATCAATTGCCCTGTTGAATGAATGAGGTGTGAATGAAGAAGGCTTGGAAGGCAGGCACCTCCAGACAGCTGCAACGCTTGGAGAGGGCAGGGCTGGCTCTAGGATTTTTGCCGCCCCAAGCAAAAAATTTTTTGGCCGCCTCCCCTTTCTTTTTTGTGCCCCCCTACCCCCGGCCCCACCCCAACTCCACCCCTTCCAAACCCCTTCCCCAAATCCCCAGCACCACCTCCTCCCCCAGCGTGCCGCATTTCTCCCCCGCCATTGCTTCCTGCGGGCCACCCGTGACCTCCCGCCCTTGCCAGGGCCGGCTCCAGGCTCTCCCCCCGCTTCCTCCTCCTCCCCCTGTTAGCCGGGGCACATCTGCAGGGCAGGGAGTCCCCCTGGCTCCAGCCATGCCACAGTTTTTTTTGTTTGTTTGTTTGTTTGTTTTTGCTTGAAATAGCCAGAAAGCCAGAGACGGCCCTGGCCCTAGCTCACCTCCGCTCCGCCTGCTCCCCTGGGTGTGCCGTCGCTCCACTTTTCCCCCCTCCCTCTCAGGTGAGGAAGGGCGGAGCAGTGGCGGGTTCAGGGGAGCAGGCAGAGCAGAGGTGAGCTAGGGTGTGGGGGGCACAGGAAGTAATGGGGGGGGGGAGATAGAGGAACCGCTCCCCGCTCCAGCTCACCTCCGCTCCACCACCACCGCCTCCCCCGAGCGCCCACCGCTCGGCTTCTCCTCCCTCCCAGCCTTGCTGCGCTAAACAGCTGTTTTGTGTGCGGCAAGCCTGGGAGGGAGGGGGGAGAAGCAGAGCGGCAGCGGCGCACTCAGAGGAGCAGGCGGAGGCGAGGTGGGGCAGTGAGGGCACTTTTTCCCCATGCCCTGGAGTCGGCATCTATGATGGCCGGTGCCAGAATGCCACCCCTAGAAATGTGCCGCCCCAAGCACCTGCTTGTTTTGCTGGTGCCTGAAGACAGCCCTGGGAGAGGAGATGGAAGCCAGACCAGATCAGTAGAACAGGTCAGCCACCGACTCACCACTCGCCTCCTCAGCCCCCCTCCCCTAGCTCGCCTACTCACCCCCTGCCACTGCCTGCTTGCTCGCCTCCTCAGCCCCCTACCCCTCTGGCTCGCCGGCTCACTTGCCCCCCCGCCACTGCCCGCCCACTCGCCTCCTCAGCCTTCCACCCGCCCGGCTCGCCTACTCATTCCCCACCACTGCCCACCCACTCACCTCCTCAGCCCCCCTCCCTCACCCACCGCTTGCCTACTCACCCCCTGCGGGCTGTACAGTGAGCCCATCTACTCAATCCCCGCGGGCCGCACAGTGAGCCCACGTGGGCCGCATGTTGTGCAGGCCTGAGTTATGGACAATGATCTACATCAGGCATCTGAAAAATGTTGCAGTGATAAGAATGTTTGATGTGCAGGATGCTCATTAGCCATATACATGTTGCATCAAAAAACAGCCATTGTTTTGGTTTTGCTTGAGCCAGGGTTAAAGTAAAGGCGAAAGCTAAGAGCAGAGGGAGAGGTTCTCCTGCTCTCCCTGGCCCAGGTCCCCCAACCCTCCATCTCCCTAGCTGCCCTGACTTGCCAGACAGGGGAATCAGGAGTGGGGGCAGCATGAAGAATAATGCCTGACTAGGAAGTTTCTGGGGCTCCCACCCTTCTCAGCAGTTAGGTGCTGTTGGTCTTCCAGCTACAGGAGAATAAGAGGCACCTCGCCATGAATCCCTAACTACCTCTTCTACAGGACAGTCTGTCCATTCACTAACTCTCCCTCCCTTCAAAGGGGGAAGTAGAGGAAGGAAACTACTTGCCACCTCTTCCATTCTCCTCAGGGGGAGAAAGAATACAAGAAACCACCGGCCTCCACCACTACTGACTCCTTCCTCTCCTCTGGTGTAAGACAAGAGAAAAGGAGTCACTCCAACACCCCTCCCAAGATATAGCTCCTGCTGCAGGCTCCCCCTTCCCTCTGCACGGAAAAGACAGGCTTTGTCAGATCCTAGGAGAACAAAGTGGGTCTATCAGTTCCTTCTCTCCTGGCATCTATGCGAGAGGGCACGGGAGAGTTACATTAGGAAAGGTCCAGGTGGAATGAGGGCATTTGCAAATGAATGGAGGGGAAGAAAGAAGGAGAGTGTAAAGGGATGAGGAGAAAAATGGAGGGACTATAGGAGAAGGGGGACAGAAGAAGAGATTTAGATGGATGAAGCAGGAATGTATCAATCAGAAAAAACTGAAAACCTCAGACAAAGGAATAGAGAAACAGGCAGGCAAAGAAAGAGACGACTAGGAAGTTGATAAAGTGTTCAGACTATTTGTCAGCCTTCCGGACAATTCCCACCGCTGCATGTGTTTGGGAATTTCTCCATTCTTGGTTTACAAATGATTTGAAAAGCTTCATGTAAATACTACTATCTATAATTCACTTTACTGTCGTAAAATATGTATGAGTCAGTGGGCAAGCATGTTGTGGAATTTGCCACAACAAATATATTTGTTTTAACTGATAACCACAATAGATATTCATGCAATTAAAAAAAAAAAATCAGATGGCCATTATTCCAATGAGATCCCCAAGGACAGATCAAATACATATGCTGCCAGCCTTCTGGGAAACAAGTTTCCCTTACTCATGTACATACTCCAGGAATAATGTCCTTCAGCTAATTCTACCACCATTCCTTTGTTTTGAGGTTTACTAGTAAATTGTCTACATAATTACAGAAGACAAGAACTATACTGATTAGTGGGAAAAATAACTTCACTCCAAAACAGGAAAGAACATAATAGGTAGAGGCGGAAATGAAAATACATATAAAAGATAAAAATATATTTCTAAATATCTTTTGTAATATAATATTTCTACAAGTAACTCAAAACATTAATTTCTGTGGTCCACCTGATCACAAAAATATAGGCTTTTTAGAAGATGATTGATATATGGCATACGTACAAGCCTCTTCCATTCCACCCAATTTGAAAGAAAGGTAACCAAACTGGGAGTCTGAACCCCTGGGCACACCTAGATTGAATTATAGGAAAGGAGATTGTCCATCAGTCAAGCATATCAGAGACACATACCTCTTTAATGTTCCTGTATAGAGAGGCTTTCCCTAGCTGCCACCTGCAGTCTGAAATGGCTTCTAATCAAGACTACTCCTGGGGGAATTCTGCACCACTGCGCAATGCAGAATTTTGCAGAAATTCGTGTGCATGCAGAACTTCCTTTCCCCCACAGAAATGGGCTGCAGTGCTGCCGGCCACCGCTGACAGCTGCAGTTCCCAGCACACCCTGAGGGAAGAAGAGGACGGTGCACAGGAAACTCTCTGCAAGCCTGGGACCGAGCATCAGGATGTGTGGGCCATGGCTGGGCTCTGGGGGGGGGGGAAGGGTGCTAGTATCTGGGCTAAGGGGAACCAATGGCTGGGCTTGGGGAGTGAGGGGGTTCAGGTGTATTGGCTGGGGGGGCCCTGCAGCTGGGCTCTGGGGGGCAAAGATGGCAGAGAAACAGGAACTGGGTTGTCATAGGAGTTTCTTTAATGCACCACTCCTGGGGGAATTTTTGTGTGTTTCTGTATTATTATAGACATACTTGCTGACAGGTATTTTGAAATAAATTACCAAAATAACTGAAACTGGTCACATAAACACCACTCTATACCGGAAACCTACTGACCGCTATACTTACCTACATGCCTCCGGCTTCCATCCAGGACATGCCACACGATCCATTCTCTATAGCCAAGCTCTAAGATACAACCGCATTTGCTCCAATCCCTCAGACAGAAACAAGCACCTACAAGATCTCTATCAAGCATTCTTAAAACTACAATACCCACCCGCTGAAGTGAAAAAACAGATTGACAGAGCCAGAAGAGTACTCAGAAGTCACCCACTACAGGACAGGCCCAACAAAGAAAATAACAGAACGCCACCAGCCATCACCTTCAGCTCCCAACTAAAACCTCTCCAGCGCATCAAAGATCTACAACCTATCCTGAAAGATGATCCCTCACTCTCACAGATCTTGGGAGACAGACCAGTCCTCGCTTACAGACAGCCCCCCAACCTGAGGCTAATATTCACCAGCAACCGCACACCATGCAACATAAACACTAACCCAGGAACCTATCCTTGCAACAAAGCCCGATGCCAACTCTTTTCACATATCTATTCACGTGACGCCATCATAGGACCTAATCACATCAGCCACGCCATCAGGGGCTCATTCACCTGCACATCTACCAACATAATATATGCCATCATGTGCCAGCAATGCCCCTTTGCTATATACATTGGCCAAACCGGACAGTCTGTATGCAAAAGAATAAATGGACACAAATCTGACGTCAGGAATCATAACATTCAAAAACCAGTGGGAGAACACTTCAACCTCTCTAACCACTCAGTGACAGACTTGAAGGTGGCAATTTTGCAACAAAAAAAACTTTAAACACAGACTCCAAAGAGAGACTGCTGAACTTGAATTAATATGCAAATTAGATACAATTAACTTAGGTTTGAACAGAGACTGGGAATGGTTGGGTCATTACACTAATTGAATTTATTTCCCCACGTTAAGTATCCTCACACCTTCTATGGGTCATCTTGATTATCATTTCAAAAGTTTGTTTTTTTTCTCCTGCTGATGATAGCTCATCTCAATTGACTGACCTCTTTCAGTTGGTATGGCTACTTCCACCTTTTCATGTTCTCTGTATGTATAAATATCTTCTTGCTGTATGTTCCAGTCTATGCATCCGATGAAGTGGGCTGTAGCCCATGAAAGCTTATGCTCAAATAAATTTGTTAGTCTCTAAGGTGCCACAAGTACTCCTGTTCTTTTTGCAGATACAGACTAACACGGCTGCTACTCTGAAACCTGAAACTGGTGTGATTATGTAGTGTTATTTTGACAAATAAAATATGCAGAATTTTAAAATATTGTGCACAAAATTTAATTTTTTGGCACAGAATTTTTCATTTTTTTGGCACAGAATGCCCCAGGAGTATATGATTCTACACAGAAGTGGCCATGCGATACTGGTCAGAATAAGGAGTATAATCAATTTCACACTGTTTCAATCATCATAAGGAAAGCCTACTTACTACACAAGCCCAAATTCATGGTTCTATTGAATGTCCTTCATTAGCTACCAATATCTTGAATTCCTGATAATAAAGAGAGGAAGATAGGGAAAAGACTTAAGAAAAAAAGGGTGATGAAGCAGAAAGGAAAGGGAGAGAAAAGGTAAAACACGTGGGAAAGGTGTCAAGACAATGGAGATGCTTAGCAAATGGTTAGGAACTAATTTTCCCCCATGTAGTTTTCACACTGAGTATGTAAATCACTAAAGCTAGGGGTTAGCTATCATAGTTGTCTTTTGCTTGCTCATTGCACTATATTCATCCCAGCAAAAGCACACATACACCTTAAATACCATCTACCGGGACATACAAATACACAAAGCAAAACATTTGTAAACAAGGGTTAGTAGCACAGTGGTACAGTAGATTGTCAATAAAAACAATAAAAGTGTGGATATAGATTGGTCTACCTTGCATGTACTTTATTGCCAGTTACAAGGGAGGGATTCTATATCTCATAATTCTGAAGTTTTGTTAATAAGGACAGAACAACAGGTGAGTAACCCATCTACTTTCTCCAGTTCTGTGCTGGCTATAGGGATCAGCATGTGGTCCTTCAGTTTTTCAAAAACCTGGTTAGGAAATAGAAGGAAAAAGTCATTACACTTGAGCATCTCTCCCTTCCATTTCCTCCAACTATTTATTGAATCAATACAATGGAAACAAATTTACAGATTTGAAGTTGTGTTGCCAAATCCCATCCGCACCCCAGTTTTGACGCTCAAAACTTTAAAGGCATCGTAACTGTGATGATTCTGCTTCCCTTGGGGGAGAATATAAGATTGTGGAAGGGCCACAAGAGGAAAGGGGAAAATTCCTCAGCCCTCTCCCCACTTCCAGTGTGCTGCTAGGAATTAGGCGAGTTAAAAAGAGTAACTCTACTCATTGTGTAGCTCATTCTCTTTGGTTCACTGTGGATAATCGTTTCTTCCTTGAAACAGTTGTTTCTTCCCCATATTATCTTGATGATTAGCCAGTCATTGGTAATAAATAGTAATACTTTGCATCTATATGTTGCTTTCCATCTGAAGATCTCAAAGTGTTTACAAACATTAATGAATGAATTCCCTGAATAATGCAGTGAGGGAGTAGAATTATTCCCATTTTACACTAAGGGAACAACAGGAGGAGAAAGAGATTAAGTAATAAGGTCAGACAAAAATCAGTAGTGGAGCTGGAAATAATCATCTGATGTGTTTACATGTGTGTGCGTGCACACATATGCGTGCACAGTACTGCGGTCCCATCCCAGGAGGTACTCACAGGAAGAGTCCCTAATTCGTAACTCTCCCTTTACCTTTGCACTTTCTGGATATTCCTCAGGGGCTTTGTGCAGCAAAACGTGGCCTTTGCCTGGAATGTTGAGATATATGCAGTTTGCTGCAGCGTCGTCAGGCACTGTCAATTTGTCATAGCGATGGTCACTCATCTGCTGCATGGTCTGTTGACAGAAGTGAAGCGCAGCTATTTAGAGGAAGTGCACTAGCTTTCCAAAATGAATGTACAAACGCAAACCTAGAAAAAGTAGCTGATTATGGTTTTGCAGGAGCGATTTCACTACATAACAAGTAAGGTTTCTTTTTATGTCCTAACTTCAAGTACAGGACCTCCTGGTATCAAGCAGAAATGAAGTCAAGCTGCCTAAACTCAGATCTAAATTTTGAAAACCCTTGTGGGATGACTCAGCAGGAACCTCCCCCCACCACCCACAAAACCGTAGTCAGCAACGTTTTCTCCTTAAGGGACATGGAGTGATTTTCAGGGGTGCTGAATATCCAAATCCTTGTTCACATCAATGGGAGCTACAGGTGCTCAGCATCCCTTAAGAACTGGCCATTCGTAAGGTCTATAAAAAGAAGTGAATTAAGTTACTTTTCTGCTTATGTTAACACTCCCCAGCATGGGTTCAGCAGCCTCCAAATTCTTCCCAAAGACATTTTTTCTGTCTCCCAAACAGCCCCTCCTGGAGCTCTTCCACTAAGCACTTCTGCCCAGGGAGCCTGGGTTAACTCCTTGTTCCTCAGGGGACCACATAGGAGGTATCAACACTGCAGCTGGGAATGAGCTTTCCAGTCCAGGTACTTGTGCTAGCGGGACCTGAGCTAGTCAGCTACAAACAGCAGGGTGGGCATTGTGGCTTAGGCAGCAGCTTGCGCTCTCAAGCCCACCTGACCCCCTGGGTCTGAGCTCAGGCTGCCAGCCTAAGTCTCCACTGGAGCTGCAATGTCCACACCGGTGTTTTTAGCGAGCTAGCTCAAGCCTTGCTAGCGCGAGTCTGTTTACCTGGGCTGGGAGGCTTGCGCCCAGTTATAGACATACCTGTAGCGATGCTTCAGAACAGAAGAGTTGGCAGCAGTTGCTCAGGACTTTTGATTTGGCTGCTTATAAATGTAGGGCAAATATGCAAAATTTGGATCTGGGTTGGGATTTCAAAGACTCACAGGGTTTGAGGGGGTAATTGTATCAAAAGGTTTTGGTTTAAGCCCCGTCTCTAGAATTACAGATGTAAAAAACAATTTGACGACTACGAGCCAGATTCACCACTGCATCACTCCAGCTTTTACCGACATAAAACTAGAGTTACAAAGTAACGAATGAGGCCCAAAGAAACTGCCCCAAACTCTGGCCTTACCCAAAAATCTTAAGCACACCCAAATATTCTAAATAAGTTATCCTCTTAATCACTGCATTTTGTGTCTTTGTACGTACTCCCAAATCTCTTTGCCCTTTCCTTGCTCTCCCACTGTACAATCTGGATCCCTTTGGCCAGGGTCTACTGGCTCCTGATGAAGGAGAAACCACCAAATACACAGGGATCATGTAATGCATTTAGAAGAAAGACCCTGTATTTAAACTACTCCCAGCAAGATCCTGTGAACAAAGAACTTAGGCCATATTCTGCTCTCAGACACATTGGTATAAATCTAGAGAAGCCCCACTGACTTTAGAATTACCTTAGTGTAGTTAAGAGCACAATTTAGTCTATTGCGTCTAGATGAATTTACATCTGAATGATTTATGAGGTCACCCGTGCTACTGCTCGTCAGTACAAAATGACACATGAAGTGAAGCACAGAAAGGATATTATTTAACGGTGTGCTGTAGAAAGCACCTAATACTTGCACACACCTCCGATAATTCCTTTGTCTGGGTACATTCTCCACACTGTAGTCTGACTCATACATATCCTGTGGAGAATATGAAACTGAAGTAAGGAATGTCATGCATTCCGGAGGAAGTGTTTATCTTACTCTCACTTCTTGTTTCTTCATCAGATAGGAAATTCTTCTGAATTTCCAAGGTTCCATCTACCTCCATAAAAGAGCTAACAGGTTTTGTTGGAATAAACAGCACTTTTATTGCACTGGATGCATTTTTATTCTTGAAGTCATTGTCTTTGCTTTCCTATTAACTTGCTTGTATTTAAGTTGCCATCATTTGTTTTTTAAAGTCTCACTGATACTGCAAACACTTCCCAGGTGTAGAGCCTACAATCACAAGTAGTCACAGGGACTGCTCATGATAGTAAGTAATAGGTGTCTGGAGGATAGGCCTTTACAGATCACACTCCATAGCTGTCTTTCCTCTGCAATTGATCTCTATAGATCCCATTTAAAGCAGTATATTCTTTACTAGGCCTGCATCGCACTATTGGTATCAGTACAGGAAGGACCAGTGCCTGGATACAGCAGGGTTTGAGACACTGGTGTTCTTCCATTCTTGGAGGAAAAGCAAAGAGAACCCTGTTATTGTAATTGTGTTGTAGCAATAGTTCACTTCTCGGGAACATATTGTGATTCATTGCAGAATACTTGCTTTAGAAGTTGCAAAATTGTATTTAATACAGAATGATGCAGAAACCATTCATACAGTAGTCTTTTGACTTCTTTTACTGCGTAAAGGGCTTCAGATAGAAAATAATGAATATTGCACAATAACTTCAACGAGAGGGAAGTCCCTACGCTATAACAACAACAGACACATGGGAGACTAAACAAAAGGACATTTTGGATGGATTGCTCTCAAGATAAAATAATATAGAAGTAGTGACTGTGTTAATCCTAACACAGAGAAGAAAAGGAGAATGGGACTAACTAGAAATAACAAGAGCAAGCTTCCAAGAATCCAGCAGTGAAGGGGAGAATTATTTTAGTTAGCTAGTTCCTACGATGGATAACATAATAATATGCTCTGTTAGGTATCGGGCCCTTTGGAGATGCATACATTCTAGTATACAAACTAACCCCTTATCCCCACCTTTTTAAGATGGCATGAAAGATCACATTTACAAATGTTTTAAGGTCTGGAAGGAAGTGTCTTTTTCCCCTCTGCAAAACTTACCTGGATTCTCTCTAGTCTCATTCTTTCTTACTATACTCTGCTCACTCATTCCAGAGTGGATTGCATTACTACTCAAAACGTTCAGAACAGGTAATCAAGTGATCCATCCCGTTGCCCATTCCCAACTTCTGGCAAACAGAGGCTAGGGACACCATCCCTGCCCATCGTGGCGAATAGCCATTGATGGACTTATCCTCCATGAATGTATCTAGTTCTTTTTTGAATCCTGTTATAGTCTTTTTTTATGTAGCCTGTTGTAAAACTGGGGCACCTGGCATTGGCCACTGTCAGAAGGCAAGATACTGCGCTAGATGAACCTTTGGTCTGACCCAGTATGGCCGCTCTTATTTTCTTATGTAAAGCACTAGCGAAGTCAGTACAAACTAAAATATCGTGCAGACAATGACTTGTTTATACTGCTCTATATACTATACATTGAATTGTAAGTACAATATTTATCTTCCAATTGATTTATTTTATAATTATATGGTAAAAATGAGAAAGTAAGCAATTTTCCAGTACCTGTGTGCTGTGACACTTTTGTATGTTTATGTCTGATTTTGTAAGCAACTAGTTTAAGTGAGGTGAAACTTGGGGTACGCAAGACAAATCAGACTCCTGAAAGGGGGACAGTAGTCTGGAAAGGTTGAGAGCCACTGCCGGCTTAATCTGCCCCGCCTGTAGTTATTCAAACCCTACCGATGGAGACCCAAGGCTAGAGCAGGCAGCACAGCTGCGTAATTGTGTTTTGAACATATGCACAATTCTACTACAAGCAGTGCCTGAGTTTGGAGCCTTAGCTAAGTGGAGCTTGGGTAAAGCTTGGGAGAGCGCCACTATTCCCCTCTACCTTCCCCCCATGCAATTCCTACTACATCTAGATCTGCAGGCTGAAAAAAAATTTAAATCTCATTTCATGGAAGACGCATAAGCAATAAATAGACCTCTGCTGTACACTCTAAACCATCCCCATATAAAACAAGAAGTCTAATGGCCTTCAAATACAGCAAAAATACATTGATATCTTTTGGAAAAAAAGAGACAGGTCATTTCATCTAATTTGTGTATCAGACACCCAATTGGAAAGATCTTTTTAAAATTCCCTTATGTACCAAGATTGTAGCAGTCACGAAGCGAGTTTGTAGGAGTCTGGCTTTCTGCCCAGGAGCACTTGCATGACCAGTTATACTAGCAGCCAGGCATTTCCTGCATGCCTAGTTTTTCTGGGAATTCTCTCCAGCCTATAGAGGGTAATATTCACTGCACATTCTCTCAGCCCTTAGTCATGCTTTCCTTATATTGAAGTCATTCACATGGCCTAAAATGCCTTTTCTGTAGTGTTTTACAGCATGTCCTCAGCCAAACTGAGGTAATGGGTAAGCTAAATAACCCTAAATGTAAAACAGCAATACATGTGAAGGAGAAATGTCGACGAGTTTAAGCGATACTTTAAACATGTCTGGCATCCTTTAAAACAGTGTTGTGTTAGCTCTCTTATGATAATAGACCCCAGTGCATTCAGACCGGCCCTTGTGCAGAGCCCCAGTGATTTCAGGGTTCCGCTCGTGTAGAGTTCATTACAGGAGTGTCACAACAGTCAGCAGAAATGTCACACCCAAAGTGCCTTAACATCCCAAGGACCCTACAGACACACACAGTATACAGTGCATATGTGCACTAAACAGATAGGAGAGCTGGCCAAAACTTCATCAAGCAGATGTGTTAGTCAAAAGCCTGAACACATTTCAGTTTTTTTTCTTCTTTTTTGACAAAAGCCCCAAAACCTGAAAAATAAATTTAGACAGACATTTTTGTTCTCTCTCTCTCTCTCTCTCTCTCTCACACACTCACACAGCAAAGCCAAGAGTTAGGAAATGCCAGAATTAAGGTTACTCATCCAACTCTAAATCAGCCCCCTTGGACTCCCACAGAACAAATGCGTAGAATATACGCATATACATTCATATCACACAGGAAAGTCTGTGGCAGAGGAGGAATAGAACTGGCTCTTCTGGGTCCCAGTTCAGCACCTTCAACACAAGAGACCATCCTTTCTCTTCCTGCAACCCTGTCCATCCCATGCATTAAATGAGGAAGGAACCCTGTTCAATAAATGTGATAATGTAATTAAATATTGCATCATAATGCATATGGAGAAGGGGTTGAATTAAGGTTGCCAGTGTAACATTAATTCCGGCATTTCCTAACATTTCAGTGCTTGATTTTGCAGCATCACTATTCTTTAAATGTAAGGTCTTTTTGTATGTAATTTTAGTTTTTGGTTTGTTTTTTTCTAAAAAGAAGAAAGAGAAATGGATGTTCCATCATGTGGAATGATATTGGTCTCCACAGGGGTCATCAGCAGGGATCCACAAAACAGACCTATCACTTGTGCTAAAGGAGTAACTGGCAGCAGCAGCAGCTAGCTGCTATCCTCTATGTAGACCAGAGGTGGGCAAACTAGGGCCCGCGGGACCATCCTGCCCAGCCCCTGAGCTCCCAGCCGGGGAGGCTAGCCCTCCTGCCCCTCCCCTGCTGTCCTCCCTCCCCCACAGCCTCAGTGCACCGCGCCACCAGCGCTCTGACCCGCCGCTTCTGCTGGGCAGTGTGGCTGGCTCCGGCCAGGTGCCGAGCTCCTGCTACTCTGAGTGCCATGGTAAGGGAGCGGGGAACAGGGGGGTTGAATATGGGGCAGGAGGTTCCAGGGGGCAGTCAGGGGACAGGGGGTGGTTGGATGTGGCAGAGGTTCTGGGGGGGTGGTGGTCAATGGACGGGGGGTTGGATAGGCATGGGAGTCCCGGGGGGCCTGTCAGGAGGTGAGGGTGTGGATAGGGCAGTCAGGGGACAGGGAGCAGGTGGGGTTGGATGGGGGTGGGGTCCTGGGGGGATAGTTAGGGGCAGGGGGTGGTCAGGGGACAAGGAGCAGGGGGGCAGGATGGGTCAGGGGTTCTGGGGGGGGCAGTCGGGGGCAGAAAGTGGGAGGGGGTGGATAGGGGGCGGGGATCAGGCTGTTTGGGGAGGCACAGCCTTCCCTACCCAGCCCTCCATACAGTTTCACAACCCCGATGTGGCCCTCGGGCCAAAAAGTTTGCCCACCCCTTATGTAGACTGACTGCTAGAACGGATGTTTGCTATACAGTAACAGGATGTTAGGAATCAGGATCTCTGGGTTCTTCTTTTCCTACCCTTGAACAGAGTGTGGTCTAGGGGTACATACAGCACAGCCATGCACACAGATTTGTTATAAAATGCAGTGTAGGAAAATGGCTAATGGGTTTATCATATTAGAAACCTGGGTTCTAGTCACAGCTCTGCCAAAAGTGATTTTGTTTAACACCTCTGGGGGAAAAGGATACTTGCCTTCCTTCTAACGTAGGGCCTGAGGCCTTGTACTCAATAATAAGATGCCCCCATAATAACAAACAACAGAAACTGGTCAGGGGAAGAGCCAAGTCTAGAACTCTTTATCTCCTCCTTGGTCCCAGCCTAACTTTCCTTGGCCTAGGTCACAGGGTATTTTGCAGTTGCTGCTTTGTCTACGTGTTGTCTGGAACTCTCTTTGTGACTCCGTGTATCCGAAAGCATGCTCAGTGCAGAGAGAATGGTCAGAAACGTTAGCAGTAGGCCTCTCACAAGCTCTGCAGAGCATCTGGAAATGGTGATTTCAGAGTCTTATACCTTGACCAAATTTGGGTGGATTTTCATGGAACAGCAGATGGCACTTCTCTGTCCCCAGAATCATTCTCATACCAAATTTCAAGTTTCTGATCTAAAGTCTGGAGGTATCCGAACTCTTCAAAGATTCTGTAGGACAATATTTAAGATGGGATAGCAAAAATACCTAACACCTTGGGAATATCTAAACTGTTTTCACTGAAAGTTTCAAAAGGAATTCAAACCGAGGCAGAGAGCAAGCATGGAAAATTTCCATCCAAACCATTAAAGTTTGGCCACTAATAAGAGAAGATCATAATGGAAAAATATTGAGCAACTTTAACTATATGTGTCATGACGAACTCTGTCTCTCATGATGAAAATTACATCATTCTTCGGGTGGATGGTAACTAACAGCCAGAGATGTAGCAAGCTCAGCGACAGGCAACAATGTCCAGGCTGGCTTGTCTGTGGACCTATGACCCTGCCTGAAGTGAAGAACCAGTTACATTAACTTGGAGGCTGCAGCAGACCTCTCACATGGTTAAACCATGAGAGAGGGGGAAGACTCTTGGCCAGTGCATTATAATAGGTGGGCGGAAGATGGGGAAGAAAAGGGAAGAGGAAAATTGTGGCCATCGCCATCCTGGAAACAGTCTATTTTTATGAAAAGCACCAATGGATCTTTATGTCCAGACAGACTGGAAGACCATGGTTTTTAAGATTTGATCTGAAAGGCTGCCACCTCCCTTCACCTCAGTGTCAGATTTCATAGTACTCCATTAATGTATCTCCAGACAACTAGCAGAGATTTGAACAGGTGATTCCAAGGAGCCTAGATATTAAAAAAAAAAAACTCACAATGCTTAGAGCTCTAAGCCATATCCCAGTAGAGGACATACTTGTAAGACTGTTTCATTGTGGATGACTGCTTTACAGAAGTAGTACTATTTATACCCCTAAACCATGAGCCTTCAAATCACAGTTTCTTATATTTAAAGGAATAAATTGGCATTCTAGCATGTTCATCAGTTCTCTCTCTGGATTCACTCTACCGTTTCTAAAAAACTGGTAGAATGTTTTAGAGGAAATCTTGCATGATTTCCTAGTGAAGCAATAAATGAGAAGGGAAGAAACAAAGTTACCCGTTCTCCCAGCTGTGCATAGGCAAATCAATTGGTTGGATTAGACCCGCTTCAAACAAAGCTAGCTACTGTGTTGTCTTCCACTGTACCAATCTCCACCAGTACAGCGCTAGTATGGACAGGAATGGCATGCTAGCTCCAAAAGCCATTTTTATCTATGACTCCAGTGTCCAACCAAATAGCGGAGATAGGCTTCACTTGAAGTAACAAACAGTGCTGTGAAAAATCATGGGAATTAAGGTTCAGTACAAGGAGGTTTGGGACAATGAGAGTAGGCTTGGTGCATGGAGGAAACTGGGTCTTTTCCATAATAAGCTGCACCAAATCCTTGGTACTTGCCCTTCCACACAGATCAAAGTCCTAGTGAATAGCATAGAGGCTCTTTGAAATGCAGTGGTGAAGAATAAGGTGGAAAACAGCGGTGCCACATACCACGCAGGTAGAAGGATGGGGAGTGGGACCAGGAAAAAACAGAGACCCTGCCTGGATTTCATGATGTTCCGAGAGTCCCAAGATTCAGACATAGCACTAAACATGACAGCCAGGCTGTCTCAACAGGAGGAAGACATGGTAGCCTCATATGGCATAAATTGTAGTAGAAATTCTCATTAGATGTTGAGACACCTCTTGGAAATTTGGAATAAAATACTAAAACCCTCCAAAGACACAGATAAGAACCCATGTAGGCAGTGCCTATTGTAGTTTGGACCTCACAAAAGAATAATTCTTGGATAAACTTGGTGTGTTACAGACAAAATATTGGAACCAAAACAGTGGGCAATATGCCAAGCATCTAGCGTAGACAAGACCACTGTGAGATTGTCAAATACCTAACCACCATCTCCTACGCTTAGTGTTCTTAAGATCTAGGCTTTTGTTTTTAATTCCTACTGCATCCCTTCAGTCACGTATTCCACGTTGCCACATTTTTAAAGAAGTCTCCCCTCCTGTTCATTCCATTACTAAACTTTTCCTAACTCTGGAAAGCCTTTACATCCTCACAAATTTAATTGGTAACATCTGATGCTCATTAGCACTGCTTCAAAGCACACCTGTGCTGCTTTACCTCCTTTAAACAACCTCGTACTAAGGTCACACTGATGTGACGCTATCAGCATTATAAAGGGGCTGATGCAGAAGGCAAGTACCTCTTGAGGAAGGGAAAAGGAAATGACTTAGATTTGCTGTTGTTTTTAATAAAGGAATCTAGACGATGAACATCCTGTCTTTTGGAACAGGAACTCACGGAGAGAAGGGAAGCCCCGAAAAATAAAGGAAAGCAAAGGAGCAGAAAAACAACAAAACAAAGTTCCTATTTACGGAAAGCAAGCTGACAACTCCCTCAATCATTGTAGCCTCTGTCTTTACTCTTATAGGCTGACAGACTCCCTGTTGGTCACAAGTACATATTTAAAGGGGTCCCATACTTACCTTGTCTAGGACTTTAAAAAATAAAAAGTCTTGCAGTTCCCAATCATTCTACAGGTTAATTAGTATATCCAAGTGTATGTCCTCATGAAGACTAGATTCTACAGCAACTGGTACCTTATAATCCATAAAATCTACAGACAAATACAACTAAGTAAATTCAGTCACATACACTAAATTTAATACAACAGATATTTAAAAGACATGTCTCAATTTTAAAGAGGTTCTAAATATTGTACTGTCTTAACTACTGGTGATTTTTTTTTTAAGTAGTGTTCATTCTAGTACACCATGAGAGCCGAACCCTATGAGATGCTGTGTGCTCACACTTCCCAAAGCAGTGGGACACTAAAAGGAGTTGAAGATGCACAGTACCTTGTAAGATCAGGCTCAGAATCAATAACTATAAGCTAAAGAAAAGTCTTCAAGAAAAATCAGGCTGAATTCACACAATTTTATCAGCAAGGTTTAGAACAGCAGATGTCTCATGGAACTATTTTTTTCAAAGTTATATTTAGAAGCAGTTTGTCTGTTGTTCTCTCTGTTTCACGAAGCTCATTCTTCATTGCTACATTTATACAAAAGTCAGCATTCATCTGCACTTGCTGCTTATTCCCTACCTGAAGTCATCCTCTTTGGGCTGTTAATATTTGTAATCATTTCCACAGCAACCCACTGCAATATCGTAAATAGAGAATTATGACTTCATGTGGGGAATAAGAAGAGGCATAAGTGATTAATACTAAAGGAATAAGAGGCCCTGGGTTTTTTTTAGGCAAAAGTTTTTATTACTAAAAAATGAGAGACTAGAAAGACAGTATTAGAAGATTTTTATCTAAATAAATTGTTCTTAATATTTTCCAGGAGATATCTGCTAGTCTAGCAGAATACAGAAGTATTAAGTTGCCACTTGGGGGCCCTGTTCTGCAGGCACTTTCCTAGCTATGAGTTATGTATTTCTTAGTATTTACACAATTGAGTGTAACTCTGCTATGGTGGTTGATAACCGTATTCTGCTTTTTAATAATGGCACATTGCAGAAGCCCCTGCAGCTACACAGGAGTTGTGCACCTAATTCAAACAAAAGACACTAAACCATAAGAACCAGGGCAATTTTGTCAATGTTATAACAATTTACTCCGAAGTCTCTGAAAGCACTACTCTGAAATCTTGGCTTTGAATAAAGACCAAGAACCCAGTTGCTTGGTACAGACTTTTCTCTCTACTTCCTTCTTTACGTGAGGCTTTAACAAGTCTCTCCTGACCTGTACCAGAACTGTGCACTGAGCTGCTTTTGTAATAGCACTCTTCAGCAGGAGTTAAGATGATGAATGATCAATCCCACTCCCATGTACCGGTGAACTTATAGAATGGGAGAGTCAAGAATTAGACAAGCCAAAGATGTTATGAGCATCTTGTATTTAGGAAGGAAAGGATACTTCCAGAGTTCTTACTATTCCACTGCTACATATTCTAGGTTATATTCCTGGCTACCAAGAATTAGTTCTGAAGCACAGAGGTCAGTTGTTCCACATTCATTCTGAGTCCCTTTAGGGAAGAAACAGTTACAAGCTCAACTGCATTAAATCGTTGGCAGTCTCATCTTTGCAACCGTTTTGCAACCCCAGCAAGACCTCATCATGGAAGCAATATGACAGCTCTTTACACTGGTAGTTGATTTCATAAGAGAATGGATGGAGTGGGAAAACTTAATACAGTGAGCAGAACCCCAGACTGCCAGCACAAGGCATTAGACACCGCTCCAGGAGGAGAAGTGGGTCAAGTGGCTTGACATCAGCGTTTACTTTACCAGTCTTATGATAACAAACCTTGTCCATGCGGAGTGTCTATTTTGGATCAAGACTCAGTTCAGCGAGTGGTGGCATGACGCAGTATCAGGATCTTGACGTAAATGACTTGAGAATGATACCTTTTACTAACTCTATGTGACTTTGGCCTGATGCTACAGAGTCTACACAGAGGGCAGCCTAAATCCCTGTGGACAAGAACATCGCTATTAGCTTGTGGAGGTTGCCAAAAAATACAGTAGGACCATTTGCTGGCATATGTTTGACATTGCCAAGGCTGTGGTTGGGAGCACTGTGTGTAGCAATGAAGTTGTAAGGAACTGCCAACAGGTGTCCAAAGAGAGAGATGAAAGGGCTTGAACACAAGTGAGTTTCCCTCTGCCACTGGAACTCCACCAATAAAACTCACTTAGTCAGTCTCTGCCCATCACAGAAAGCACAGAAGTTTGTCATGTGGGAAGTTCTGCTATTTCACTGTGATGCAGTCCTGCAGAGTTACAGATCCTCTAAGCCAGTGGTTCTCAAACTGGGGGTCTGCAGACCATGTCTAAGGGGTCCATGAAAGACTTTCCGACTACTTGAAACCTGACTGAACAGAATTCAACTATATATACAGACAATAGATTTCCAAAAGGGTCCGCATCTCCATTGGAAATTTTTTAGGGGTCTGCAAATGAAAAAAAGGTTGAAAAGGGAGGGGGACCGAAGGAGCACATAAAAGGAATTAACTAGGCCTCTGTTTCTGCACTGATCCTGCCTAGCAATTGTTCCAATGGCTAATGAGATCTTACACCATGATAATACTCCTCACACCTCAATGCCAAGGCACACACTAACAAAGGGCCTGAATCAGCACCACTGAAGGCAAGTTCTCATTGACCTCAGTAGCAAAGGATCAGGCCCAAAAGATATGGGGGGGGAGGGGTGGATGGCAGGCAGGGGCAATATATAGAGTGAAATCCTGGGCCTCCTGAAGGGGAAAAAGACCTTGCTTTTCCTTTCTTGATCCCCTTGACAGCTACAAGACATATTCAATATACATACTATAAAACAGGATTGAAAGAAATGCATGCTGAAAATAGCGCAGGGCAGAGCGAGGAGGCGGCTAATACTTCAGCTGTAGTAGACTTCAGGCAATGACAGATTTTGCAGTTAATTTCTACCACTCCTTTTTCATCCAATTTCTTATAATCTCACTTTCCACTTGTAGCCCAAGTAACCATGGTCTATATTTTACAGAGCCTGAAGAAGATCTCATGGTCAAAATGTCACTTCTGATGTATTGTCTGCTTCTAGCATGTGTTTTATTAACCTAAGGCAGGGGCAGGCAAACTTTTTGGCCCGAGGGCCACATCGGGGTTGCAAAACTGTAAGGAGGGTTGGGTCGGGAAGGTTGTGCCACCCCAAACAGCCTAGCCCCCACCCCCATCTGACCCCCTCCCACTTCCCACCCCCTGACTGCCCCCCTTAGAACCCCCGATCCATCCAACCCTCCAACCCCCGCTCCTTGTCCCCTGACCACCCCCTCCCAAGACCCCCTGACCCTAACCACCCCCCAGGACCTCACCCCCTATCCAACCCCCCTGCTCCCTGTCCCCTGACTGCCCCGACCCCTATCCCCCCTGCCCCAACAGGCCCCCTGGGACTCCCACGCCTATCCAACACTCCCGTCCCCTGACCGCCCCCCCAGAACCTCCACCCCCAATCCAATTGCTCCCTGTCCCCTGACTGCCCCCCAGGACCTCCTGTCCCTGGCCCCTTACCATGCCGCTCAGAGCGGCACGTCTGGCAGCCGCGCCACCCGGCCAGAGCCAGGAGCATCCCTGCCGCCCAGAGTGCTGCCCACGAGGCAGTGTAGCTGCGGTGGAGGGGGAACAGCCGGGGAGGGGCTGGGGTAGCCTCCCCAGCCTGGAGCTCAGGGGCTGTGCAGGACGGTCCCGTGGGCCAGATGTGGCCCGTAGTTTGCCCACCTCTGTCCTAAAGCCTGTACAGCCATTTCATAATTCACATGCAGGACTACACACAGGCAGGACTATGGTTATGATAAATTATAGTATGCTACACTGAAGTGGTTTAATTAATTTTTAAGAGTTGCCAAAATACATGTTTTACAATACAAAACCCAGAAAAAGATACTGTCCCTCCAACAAGATCGTTGCTAGAGGTATAAAGTATCCAGTATGAAATGGCAGCATAGCACAGCTCAACAGGTCACTTTCCAACTAACAAAAAATAAGCCACTTTATTTGCTAACCTTTGCATCCTTAACTCAAATACAACCAGATGCACTGTCAGAGATGCTCAAAGACAGCTCAATCATTTTGCCTGCAGGATTGGATTTCGAGAGTGAAAAAGAGTGCTTTAAAAGTAAACCATTAAGATAAAAAAAATGGCATTCAGGGCTGTCATAGCTAGGCACTTAAGTAGGAGCCCAGGGGACTACCTTGCCCTTCACCAATATGGATACAAGAGGAGT
This sequence comes from Trachemys scripta elegans, assembly GCF_013100865.1. Classification (NCBI taxonomy): domain Eukaryota; kingdom Metazoa; phylum Chordata; order Testudines; family Emydidae; genus Trachemys; species Trachemys scripta. The sequence continues at coordinate 79,955,980 of NC_048305.1, read as the reverse complement.
AGCTGATGACTGTGCTATGCAGTGCCATGTATCAGATGGAATCATCTAGCCCTTAAAAAGCAAGAAGTAGCTTTTAGCTCTGGGTGTCAGTTACCTGTGAAGACCACAGTGGCAACTTTATTGCGAGACTGAAGTAAGGATATTCTAGGTGTAGGAGCAGGATTTTATATTTGTACTACAAGAATTAAATGTATGATTTGATCATCCTGCCAGCCACCCTTTTTGAACAGCAGAAAGGAATGACCCTCTGGAACAATGGCAGAAACGCATCTGACAGACTGCCAGTGTCTCTACTGATGTTAAGGCAGGGACAGACCAGGACAATCCTTATGACTGATTATGGTCACCCTTTTGTTTTAGGATAAGTTATAATGTCTACTATGGTTTCCTATATGTAATATTTAACTAGAGTGCCTAATTTATAAATGTGAAGTATGAGAGGGGTAGCAGTGGTAGTCTGGATCTGTAAAAAGCAACAGAGGGTCCTGTGGCACCTTTAAGACTAACGGATGTACTGGAGCATAAGCTTTCGTGGGTGAATGAGACAGACGCATGCGTCTAATGAAGTGGGCATTCACCCACGAAAGCTTATGCTCCAATACATCTGTTAGTCTTAAAGGTGCCACAGGACCCTCTGGTGCTAGTTAAATATACATTTCTTTGTTTTAAGGTTTAGTCAGTAAGAGACAGGATCTTGTATTGTGTCTATGTTAAGGAGATTAGAGGAATGTTGAAGGCCCGGGACACAATGTGAACTGTTTTGATTACAAGATTTAGTAATTAAGGAGTAGCCGGTCACAAACTGACACAGCAAAATCCATAGACTTGAACAGAGAAAAAAAGACTATAAGAACAGGGTGCTTTGCCATGGGACTTTGGGTTCATCTTGCCACAACTCCAGGAGCATTGGATCATGACCGACAGAGCCTGGGGGGCTGGGTGGGTGTGTCTGAAAAGCATATGCTAACTGCTGTATTCTCAATAAATGCCTTTTTCTCTGAAAAAGATCCCGTGTGCTTCTTATAAGCATAACATAGGTAGAGCTGGTAATAATGCCTATAGCTAAACTGGCCTAACACTTGGTTAAAAGACCCCCCTTTTCACATAGGTGCTGGAACTAGGGATGCTGGGGGTGTGGAAAAAAACCCTGGCTTAGTGGTTTCCATCGTATACAGGATTTACCGTTTGGGTCAATGGCTCTCAGCAACCCCACTATATAAATTGTTCTAGCCCCCCTGCCTTTTCAGTTGTTTGTAACTTTGCCAAACGTTAACCATTCAGACAGAACGTGTCATGCTTGTTTTTTGACTCCAAGTGAATATTTTTTTTAAAAAAATGTTTCAATGAAAACATTTCGGCCATTTCTGAGAAATGGGTTACACTTTTGTCAAAACATTTCTCTGAAGATCTTTAGTACCCCCATATTTTGGAGGAACAATTTGAAAGTTGGCAAAGAGCTGGTGCTAGAGTCAAAGAGGTGCCTTTTACTGATGAAAATCCAACAAGATTTGGCAAAATTAAAAGCCTTTTAAAATTTCTATTTGCCTATGTTCAGAACTTTTTAGAAACTTAAGTCTAAAGTCTCATCTATACTGAACATAGCCTCAGCCCCCCACAGAGCTTGAGCTCAGGGTGGGTCACAGCAGGAATATTGCTACTTTAGTGAAACCCACATACCTCCTGGGTGTGCTGTTTTGCCCAGGCTAGTGGCAATGAGACCACTTAAGAGAGATTAGGAGTCTGCTTTACAGCCTTAGCTAACTGCCAGTTTGCTTTTAGCTCATGCCGTGGAAGCTCAGGCACTAAGCTCCAGAGGTTCCGGCTTCGATCCAGTCTGCTGACGACTGGGGTCTATCAGCGTTACACTAGCATAGTGAATGGGGTGGTGGGTTAGAAGCCATGAGTTCTAGTCTTGCGTCTTCTCCCTACTGACGATTAATAATTATTTGCAGAGTGTAGTGGGGCAGCTGCCCCAGTCCGGCAGAACAGGGGTTAAAAGCAGTCCTGGTGAGGGCTGCAGCTGTGATAAGGAGTGAGAGCAGCTGAGGGAGTAGTTGACCACAGGTGTGGCCAAGCTCAATCAAGGCCCATCTGGCCCTGATAAGAGGAGTCTCACTCTAGCCCTTGAGTGGGAAGGGCTAGCAGCCTGGGAGCAAGGTACCTAAAGTGGAGCAGTGCTGGGGAAGGGCAAAAGGAGCTGGGGAGCTCCAGCTTGGTAAACCCCCAGGCTGCAGGCCTTGTTAATGGCCCCAAAAGGTACTGGGGCTGCAGAGAGGCAGCCCGGGCATAGGCAAAGGCAGCAGATCCTACCCCCTTGCCAATAATGAGTGGCCATAATAGACTGCAGTCAGCCGCAGGGAAAGGGGGCTAGATGATGACTGGCATTAGTCACTGAGGCAAGGTGGGCTTAGAGGGTGGGGGTTCCCCTGGAAGGGGAGACCCAGAGCGTGGGGGCGCTGCTCCAAGGTATGGGGCACCGGCATCCAGGAGGGGCACGGGGCCTGAGGCAGGCGAGACCCCGGCCAGCAGAGGGCGCTCCGAGGCTGGAAAAGAACTAATTCCCAGGATGACCAACAGGAGGCGCTGCACCGGTGACTGCTACACAGGGACCTTATTGAGCAAGGCCTCAGACCCTTAGTTTTAAGAGGGAAGCAAATACACTTTCCCCACGTTTTACATGACACCAAAGGGATGGTTACCTCTGGCGTGGCTGGGAATGGAACCCAGGTCTCTAATCTGACTAGGTTTGGTGGAATTCCATTTTTAATTTCAATGGACAATATTGATGTTTATTTTTAAGACTTTCTACTTTTATTAATTTAAATTCTCAGTTGTGGGGAGTAAGATAATGATTTAATGATAGATATTGAGATTCAAAATGGTCAAGATTTAGAACTGTTAAAAGACAAATTGCCAATGTCATATTAAAACATACAAAGTAAATATTCTAAATCAGACTAATAAGCTCGAGCTGCATTTTTTCTTATTTTTCCTAACTGTAAATTTGGAAATATTTTTTCGTCAGTTTGTGTGGGTACAGTGAAAGATTTATTGACCTTTACTGATGAAAATCTAATCCTTCTAAGCCTAATTATCACAGACTCAAATTTCATCCACTTAGCTACACTGGCTTTCAGAATGAGCATGCCAAATCTATGAAGGTGGCTAGTTGCAGTCTTTACTACTCTAGTATGCTCTCCTTCAGGGACTGCACTCAAACCCAGGAATCCTGATTCCTAATATTCCAAAATGTTGACAAAATGTGTTTCATATCCCTCTCTAATCATTGGTCCATACAGGATAACTGTCTACTACTGCTACCTGTTGGTAGATGTCTGTATTGTGGATATGGAAGTTCTAGGGCCAGATCCAGCTGATGACTCATAAAGGGAGTCAACATGTTTCCATAGGATATTTCTGGTTTTTCAGTATATTAATTAAAAACCTAGGAATCCACATTAAAAACACCCCTACATTAAGGGAATGTTCAAGTTGGAAAGTCAGGCAACTCGCAAGCTAAGAAATTCCGGAAGTAAGATTTCTCTGGAATCTTAATTTGGCTTCCTTGTGCATAAGGATGATGATACGCTATCACCGACTACTTGTTCTACAGGAACACTGTCTTGTCCAGTGGACAAGCTAGACAGTGAAGGAAACAGAGGGTTGTAAGAACCCAGGAGGCTTGTATTCTGCTTCTGGGTATGCCACAGACCACCTATACTGTTATGATGCACAATGGGACAGAACCCTTCCATGCCTGATTTTGTAAACTTAACTTTCTTTTTAAAGTTTTTTGAATGTAACAATATAGCATCCTGGAAAGGCTAGACTGAACTCAGGTGTTCCTGTTTCAAAATTACTAAATTTATTATTTATGAACAATACATGACTTGAATAAATAATACCCAATTTGTTAGTTGCAAGCACCAGGACCAATTCATTCAGTACTTTAGGCCAAAATTTCTACAGAGAGACTCTTGGTGCAGAGCTTGGTGATAAACTTCCAGACATTCTGCTAAAATAAAATAAAAAAAAAAAAAAAAAAAAAACTTTAGGGCTTTTACAAAGAGTTTGATGGATATTTACTTAGATATGGGGAGGTCTTTATATTATTCTATTATGTATTTTCTTATTTATGGGATAGGTGCTCAGCGTATACTTGTTTTTGTTTTAAAATAAATTTGGTGAAATAAATCCACATTTAAGCAGCTAACAAAGGGCCTAAAATGTGCTCACTGCTTCTGTGAGGTGCTGAGTACCCTCAGCTTCCAATGGCACTTTCATGGGAAATTACCTTCCAGGGCCTGATACAAAGCCCACTGAAGTAAGTAGAAAGTCTTCATTTATTCCAATTAACTTTGGGTCCACCTACAGCACCCTGCAGGACTAGCTTCAAAGGGGGCCTGGTTTTCAGATGTGCTGAGCACTTATGACTCCTATTGAAGTCAAGAGGAGCTACAGCTACCATTGAAGTAATGCTGGGAATTGGGCCCTCAAAACCTCAGAGGGATTCAGCAACTTTCAGGATAGTATCCTTAATTCAGGTGTCTCTAAGAGGACCTACTTGCCTAACTTCAAGATCTAGGTTTTAAAATTTTTGCCTTAGATCAAATGCTTTCAGTTCAACTTAAGTTTGTGGCAATGATTATTTAAGCTGCGCACACTTAACATTTTGTCCTTCGAAACACTGAATTTTCTTATCAGTAATACTTGTATGATCTTCTTTATGTCCCAATCCTTTAGGAGTACACTCTAACCTTGATTCCTGGTGTGTAGTTACATGTGCATGTGTCTAATTAATACTGATCCTCATACAAAGATGTATATACTTCTAAATCTCTAATACCAAAAAACACCATGCAAACCAACATGGTCAACTATTTAAAAAGGTATTTTTCAGGGTTTTTGTGCGTGTGTGTGTTTTTTTTTTTTTTAATGTTAGGGTACCTTGCTAGTACCCTCTAAAAGGCTTGAAAATGCATCATTGTTTCTTATTACGAATACTCTGCATTTTGCTGTATCTGAACTGCTGGTAATATTTACATGGCTGGTACTTTACAAACTCAATTTATTTATCATCTTATCTACAAATATATTTTAGCTTCAATAGCTAAATTGATGCACTGCAATATGATTAGCAGAGCTGTGCAAATGGCTTTAATCAAACTGAAGAGTACTCAAATTAGTCTTGGCTTGAGTTCAAATTGAAACTGTCAGAAAATAGTATTGTGCTTGAATTTTGTTAGTGTTTATAAATCGTCCAAAGTAGTATTTTATTGTGGCTGAGTATCTGCAAGATTTATCAGGTTGCTCCATGTGATGCCTTTGGAGTTTGAGCCTGATTATTTGGGACAGGGCATACAGATCAACTCACGTGGGGGAATTTACATAGCACTTCATGTCGGCTAGATTGTCAGGGATACAGAATCAGGAGTGTCAATGCACTGCAACCAAAGCCATTTTCATTTGGTTTCACAGAAAGTGAAAGGGGGTGTGGTGCTGTAGGTCGGTGTGGACTGTTATTATCTTATAGCTACGTGTAGTGACTATCATTTTTCAGTTAAACAGAACATCTCTTAATAGGCCTGTGTCCAGTAGTTTCAGTCTGAGGGTCAAATAAATTATTTCACATTGATACCAGTTTTGCAAGTTTTTTCTGCTCCATGTGACATTTTATGCAAATGAAGAATTTGCTTATAAGCATGATCTTAGGCTTGCAGTGTCAGACCCTGCTCTGAGTGATAGCAGGGGGTAGGTCACAGAGATTCACAGATTTGGCAGCTCAGGCTAAGGTAGGTAGGTAGGTGTTTGTGTGGAATGGGGGAGTCTGAGTGGTTGTTGGGTGAGCAGATGTTGGTATTGCTGGGGTTAAGGGGCACCTGGAACTTCTGAGTCTCTCTCAAGCCCTGATCCTGCAAAGACTTAGAATATGGTACAACTCTGAAATACACATGGTTCCTACCCCAAAGAGCTTACAGTCCATGGCTCTGAACCAGCAGAGACTTATGCACCTGTTTAACTTTATGCATCTGAGTCCCATCGAAGCTAAGCAAGTGCACAAGTCTTTGAAGGATCAGAGCCCTACACTGTAAGCTTTGGGGTAGGAGCCACGTTTCTTTCAGAGTTGCTCCATGTTCTGGCCGGCACAATAGGACCCTGATCCTGATCAGAAGCCTCTGGCACAGTCACTATATAAATATTCTTTAATTTCCAAAATAAGTTTTATGGTTATAATAATAATAATAATAATAATATAAACAAAAACCTTATATCTAAAACAATAACAAGCCACATTTTAAATCAGCGAAAGATTAAGATTTCTTTCCCAATACAATTAAACAAAGGGAGTCTCCTTCACCTTCCTGTTCCTCCCCAAAAGGCGAGAGACAGCTGGGTTACAGCACTTTGTAATTGCACGGGTTAGTAATAATCACCACATTACTCTCAGCCTGGAAGTAGATTTTTTTAGTACTGACAAGCAAAGCCTGGATTCATTATTTGCAAGAGACCCAGTACAATAATAGGCTGTACATTTGGGAACACATTGGCTACTTACTGTTACTAAACAAATGAACCTTGTGCTGACCTTGAAGAGTCATTCCTGATAAGGAATAAGAATGAGAAACGCTGTCAGATGCCCATTTAGCTACAATTCTTTTGGACGTGGCTTGACTGTACATATAAATGTCACATTAAAAAGGGGGGGGGGGGGGGGGAGAAAGAGAGCTGTTAGTGCTTTAGTCTACTCTAGACAGAAGACAAATGACCTTTTAGCGATCAGCTTGTGATGGAGAGCCTCTCGAGGGTCACAGGATGATAATTGCATAAGGAGTTCATGTGGAGGACTGACACTTTTTGGAGGTGACACTAGCCACCTTACCCTTCTGCAACTGAAGTGCAGCGATGGGTTCATCCTAGAGCTTGGACTTCACTTCACTCTATGATAGCAAGGCAGAATCAGCAATAAATGTTCATGTTAAAAACTTCAAGGCAGAAGGCTTTTTCAGGTTGGTAAGCGTTACCAGTGTCCCCTTTGAGAAAAGGGGCCAGAAATCCAACACTGTCCCTTCTCTCAGGTACTTGGTTTGGCACATTTGCCTGTTTCCTGCTCCTACTGTACTCTGCCCATATCCTAAAGCTAGGTGTCAGCACAATATGGAATTATTGAAAGTAGAGCCTATATCTTCCCTTTCCCTTCAACCCATCTTCCTTATTTTCTTCATCTCACCTCCTGGAGAGGGCTGCATGCTCCCAGCTATTCAACTTTCTCTCCTCCATCTCAGAAACTTCACCATCCTCCTTGTTATTTCAGCTCACATCCTTAGGGTTATTTTCCATTCCTCCTTAACCTTCTCTCCTCACATCCAAGCTCTCAACCCTTTTACTTCTCCCTTTGACATTTCCAAAATCTACCTGGTCTTCTCTCCAGTCACTCCCATGTTCCCGCTTAACAAAAAAAAAAAAAAAAATCTTATCCCACTGCTCTGACCATGTTCACTCCTTCCTCAAATCCTTTCACTGAATGTTATGCATCAAGAGATAAGAATTCAAAGTTAATGAACCTAGACAACTCTTTCCCTGCTTAAGTCTCAACCTTCATTTCCACCTATTCCCCATCCCATGCAACAAACGAACCAAACACATCCCCTCACATCATCAGGTACAAGCTTGTAGTAACTCAGGAAGCTATTTTAGATAATTAAAACTAGATTAGCATAAAACTTTCCCTATACAATTAATGAATAATATTCCCTGCACTTGTGGGATTCTCTGAGGTGTATTTATTTCCCTCTTGTACTGACACTACATCTATTTTAAACTCAGGTGTTCTTGTCTTAAGATAAAAGTAAAATTAGTCACCTATCTCATGTCATTTTCCTATGCATTTTACCTTGAGGGCTTTTTGCGCAGCTTCAGTCGAACCAATGGCAATCAGGTTTGGTCCAGCCATGCTACAAAAACTCTTCAGATGCAAAGTGCCATAAACAGGGACTGTGGAGACAGCATAATCCTATGTAGAAATGAAGAAGGTGCACAGTAAATATTTTAAATCAGTACCAGTTCCATATTTGCACTGAGTAATTCAATGACACATTTTAGCTCCTCTGCAAGTTAACTCATCTGCATGTCCTGAGGTAAACTGGCTACAGTCAACTATGACTGTGACATGCCCCTTTGGGCTGTCTTGGCTTGCTTTGTGCATCAAGGAAAAATACAGAACTACTGCAGTTTTCACCACTTGTGCACCTGAAAATAAATGTTTAAAAATTACTTCTCTAAAAACCCACCAGGAACCCACGTGAGAACACGTTCATGCATATTGCTGAGCTTCTCTAGAAGAGGAATGGGAGGCCTAAGATAGTAGCAAGTAGTAGTGACCTGGCACTGCCCCACTTACTGTATTAGTCCCTCAGAACTGACTTGACTCCACATTTCCTTTGTCCCCTTTTGAAGATCTGTGACTTTGATGGGGGTCTGTTGGCTTCTCTGCCTTTTTGTAATTCAGGCCACTACCCAGGAATCTAAATAGAGAGGAGCCTGACTTTAGATACCCATTTCTGAACATTTTGGCTAATGTATTTGGTTCAGTGGGCTGTAGTTTAACCCCTTTGTCTGTGCCACAGAAAGCAGAAGGTCTTATTGCAGAACAAGTGTACAAACCTTAAATGTGTCAGCCAGAATTTCTGCACCACGTTGATTTGTCCGTCTTGACAGACCCACAAAAAATTCCCTGCCTGAAATGAAGAGATCGCAAAGAATAGTAAAGACAAAGTTAATGATTTTTTTAAATTTGAATGGCTGAAAAATACATGGACACGAACCATATCTAATAATCAGAACACATACATTTTAAAAATAGGCCAAATTTGAGATGGAGATGTTGTAATATAAAGTCCTTCACAATTATCAATATGAGACTTAACTGTGGCTAAAAAAGTCTAGTAACAAAACTAACTAGAAATGTAGCTTTTAAAAAAAATGCAACTTGCAATTGGAAGTTGATTCTAATTAAATTCTTCTTCTGGTGAAGGATAATCACTGTAAATTATACACAAACAGCTCCCTTTCCTTTAAAACTTTGCAATGGTCATAGGATAAATGGACAGAACAGCTGGGATGGATTACTAAGTCACCGATTGACCTTCTGTTTCTCTTCTGAGATTTCTCCCATTCTTGGATTTTAAACCTCAGTAATAAAGACACAGCTATCTTCAAGGTGCTAGGGAAATAGATACTGGGATCTGTAACATAGTAGAAATGCCTTATTTTTTTGGTTTGCTTAGTCTGAAACAATCTTGTTCCCTTTGTGAGTTAGGCAAGCAACCTGCCTATTGTGATGGTGATCAAAATAAACAGCCTCATTTATCTCAGGCAAGGGTCAAACGTATAGCCAGCCAATGTGAGAAAATGCATAATGGGTTTAACTATGTAAAAATCAGCATCGGTATCTTCCCTTTTGAATTTGTTCATGCAAAAAACTTGAGTGGCAACTCCACTTCTCTTCCACGTGACATCTGGCAAGCAGGTCTATTTTCCCCATAAACTACAAATGCACTATCCAGTGTTTACGCAAAGAACTAACCACAATTACGTCTGAATCAAGCTTTTATGATTCCCGCAAACGGGTCTGTGCAAACATGGCTGCCAGTAACAAAAAATATGAAAGGATGGCAATAACTTGACTGCTGAAAGCATTTTCTTTATTGCTAAATAATACTTTACAAGCTAGGTGAATTAAGGCTTAAATACACATGATTTGTATTGTGTCTACTGCTACTTCCATTATTCTGCATTACTCAGGAAGTTTTGCATTCAAAAGACATTTCTCAAACTAAAGTGCTGTGCTGCCATTTGGTAAGCAATGACCTAATAAAATCTTTACACTAGTATAAAGTATTTTATTAATAGAGACCAGATAGTGTTAAATTCTCTGTGCAGTCCAGAAAAAAAGAACAAATTCACTTTAATTGTGTACCTGTAAATAAGACATCTCCACCATCTAAGGTTGCATTTTCATCGGTCATCTCTACAATGTTGAGGTTAAGACTTTCTAGTGCTCTCTTCATTGCATCAACCTGTTTAAAAGGAAGTAGTTTAGAGTCTCATTTAGGTCCCACCATTAAAAACATTAATCAAATCACAATAGGCATTAGTTTAAATAAAAAAAGAGGGAGTCAGGTAACTGTTAGTAAGACAAAAAGCAAATGTCCTCCATCCCAACAGGTCCTGCCAATCTCCAATCCCAGAATCCCTTTAGGGGGCTCCAAAGGACGGAGGGCAGGGCAGGGCCGGCTTTAGGACCTGCGGGGCCCGATTCGAATACCTGGCGGCGGTCTGCGTCTTTGGCGACGGGGGGTCCTCTCCATGTCTTCTGCGGCACTGAAGGACCCCCCGCCGCCAAAATGCCGACGAGGACCCGGAGCGGACCCCCCGCTGCCGAAGTGCTGCCGAAGACCCGGAGTGGACTGCCACCTGGTGAGTAAGGCGCAGGGCCCTCTTTGGTGTGGAGCCCGATTCCGGGGAATCGGCCTAAAGCCGGCCTTGATGGAGGGGATGTGTGTGGAAGTGAGTAGTGAGAGTCACTATCTTTCATGCAGACACCATGAAGGATTAGAACATGTCCACTATGCATGTCAGCCCCAGTCCCTCTCCTGTGCTAATCCCTCAATGCTACAAAAAACTGTTTCTTGTGGCCTTGAGTGAAAGAGCGATGGCAGAGAGATGGCATTGTCTACTTCCGCACCTCCTAGTCACAAGGTTTTCTTGTCTATCATCCATGGAGGTGAAGATTCTGACTTGGCCGCTATCCACGAAGGGGAAACATACAAATCAATCAATTTAGTTTTTTTAAGTATCTGCATCTTTACTGATTATTGAGGTCTATTGCCTTGTGTTAATGAGCTCTTTGTATTTCTGTACATTGTGGGCTCAGTTCTTCCCTGGGTCTGAGCACTGCTTAATGACGGGGGAAGCATGGAGTGGAGGTGTCAGAAATCTAGTTATGGTTTCCCCAAGCCTGCTCCAGACCAGCTTCAAGCTCAGAGCAGCCAAGAGACCGCTCTAACTTACAACACTGGTGCAAAGCACTTTTATGCCAGCGGAGGGCCAGTATAGTAGAGATCTGCTGCTCCATCATGCCCTTGACAAGTTCCTTCTTCCCCAAATATTCTCCCTGTGTTGGAGTAGGAGGCAAGAGTGGCTGGTATTGAAGCCATCTCCACTGATTGTATTACAGCCAGCTATCCTACATATAGGCTATCACCAACTATACTACAGCCAGGATATCCATTGCCCAGCTACAGCCATCCGTCCCCTTTGTGCCGCCTGTGCCAAAAGAAGCTTATAAGTGAAACATCCATAAAAGGTGTAGATAGGGTTGATAGCTGCAGTTCCTGTCGTAGGTTAATAGAAATAAGGAGTTATTCCACAAAGTGCACAAAGCTCTGATCCTTTTCAACAGTTCCTTATATTACACTGTATAGCCAGTTCATTATATTACACTAGAGCAAGTTACCAGCCATTAGGAAATGTGGAAGATACACTGAGAATGTCATGAAGTTCTGTTTCATTTAGGTCCTGGATCTGCATAATATGGCAACTTAAACATTTTTAAAAGAAATGAGAGCGTTCCAACATGGCTGACACACACATAACATGAACAGAAGAGAACAGGAATGTGTAATATTTAAATTAAACAGAGTGATTATGAGAAGGCAGTAAGTAGTCATGCTGAACAACAACATTTCAAGTATGCTCGGCAAACTATAACAAACCCAGCAGACTCAGTTTGCTGAGTTACAATTGAATAAAAATAAAGAAATGCTCTGTTTTTGCAGTGTTGTTGAAACTGTATTGGTCCCAGAATATTAGAGAGGCAAGATGGGTGATAAAAGAGAGAAAATATATTACCTCACCCACCTTGTCTCTCCATTTTTGCAAGTCGGATAGTCTCACAATTTCAAGAACTTCACAGAAAACAAATACTAGAATACAGTAAATACAATCTCATATTTTTTCAAAAGCTCCTGTGAAACAAGCTGTTGGACCTACATCTAAGAAGACGACCTCTAATTCCCATGTAGTTCAAATGTACTGGCTAGTCAAACCGTGAATCTAGTTACATTCCTCCAGTATCATGTGACATTAGGTAACACACTGGCACCTTTTCTTGGGTCCTGCCAAACTGCAATCAGCACAGGACCCAAGGCAGAGGGGTGATCCCTCATGTAAGTTACAGCAGCCTCAGTGCTGCTGTAACCTGTGTTCAAGCTACCCTTGCCCCAAAGGGGCTGTTCTGGCAGCTAGGAATAGCCAGAGGGCAGAGGTGCTTCAGCCACACCCACTCTTCCCTGACCATTATCCTTACATCAGGGCTGTGACGTAAGAGTGGCACAGAGCTGCTCTACAGCAAACAGGGATTCTCCCTATATTTGGGGGTGGAGGAAGCCAGTTATGATGGATTTGTGGCCACACTGTGCCACCAGACCTGTATTGTAACAGAGAATTGGGCCTACTGGCCTTTTAGAGAGAAAGGACTGAGAACTTCTGCACATGGAACTCTAGTTAGAGTTTACTGGGAGTTCCATGCACTTAGGGCTGGAAGACTGAGATCCAGAAGCTGGAATTTGTCTTGTGCACACATTAAGACATCTATTCTGATCGATCTTCAGATTAACCTCAGAGATACTTCAGGCTGAAACGCTGCACTTAAAAAGGTCTCCAGCCAGGATCAGCGGGTTTTTTGGTTTAGCTGGTTTAAGATTTAGTGTGAGATGTTGTAGTGGGGTGGTCACCCCGCTCTGGCCCTGAAGGGGTTAAAACAGCCCTGCAGAGGGCCACAGATGGGAAAAGGTAGGCTGATGGGGAAAGCAGCCACAGCTGTGGCCAGCTTAATCAGGGCCCAGCTGGCCCTTATAAGAGGGCAGGAGGCCAGAAGCCTCTAGCTTTTGAGAGAGAAGGACCTGGCTGCCTGGGAGCTGAGAAGGGAACCTGAGATGGAGCAGTGCTGGGGAAGGGCAGAGGGAGCTGGGGAGCTCCAGCCAAAAAAAAAACCCCAGGCAGGCCCTGCTAAAAGGGCCAAATAGGTACTAGGGCTGCAGAGGGGCAGCCCAAAGATAGGCAAAGGCAGCAGGTCATAACCCCCCTTGCCGATGACGAGTGGTTTACAGACTGCAGTCTGCCCCAGGGAGCGGGGGCTAGATGGTGACTGGCAGTAGCCACTGAGGCAAGGTGGGGATAGAGGGTGGGGATTCCCCTAGCTAGGGAGACCCAGATTGTGGGTTGCTGCTGGAGGCAGCTCCCCAAAATAAAGGGGCACCATGGTCCGGGAGGGACATGGGGTCAGTGGCAGGAGAGACACCGGCCTTCAGAGGGGGCTCCGGGCTGGAAGAGCTAATTCCCAAGACAACCAGCAGGAGACACTGCACTGGTTATACATCACCCAGCAACAGAAGTGTACCTGCTTCAAACACAGTGCTTAATATTCCTCGGTCTTCTAGGACTTTTAAATATAAAGAGAGAGTTGGATCCTTGTGGTATTTTTAAAATAAAATGTAAAACAGGTGGGTTAACGTTCAAAATTTGGCTATTGTGCAAGGACTGTAATTTGTTTAATAACTTCCATGCACACTGCTACAATGGCCATATACTACAGATTGATACTGAATTTCTTCCTTTGCCTCTACAGCATGGAAGTCTTTTCCGTGTAGGCACTATGTGCAGAAGGGGAACAGGGCACAAATGAAGGAGAAGCTTGCTATAGGTGAAACAGCAGGTGTGGCATTATTTAAGATACCCAATATAACACCATAGGGACTTGGAACATAAGCTAGAGTGAAACAGACCAAGTAACTCGTGACTCGGTGCAATGCTATCCTGGCACAAGAATAGACGCACACAAGAACTCAAGTCACAGGCAGGGAGAGGGATTAAATATACACATAGCATGGGATTACAGAAGGCAGGACACCAAACTTCCCATCCTCCCACCCCCACAGCCTGTTCTGTGGTTACACATTTATTGTTAGTCTGCTGTGTCAATTAACTTCCAAAACTGTAATTAACAAACAAAAAAAACCACACCACCTATCAAGTTTCTACATAGAGACACTGGCCTTGCTGAACTGGGGCGGGGCACAGACACTCGCAAAGCAGTGTTCATTCTGGAAATTGAACAAAGTGGGTTCCATAAGAGCATCAAGGTCCGTCTGGGTCACCAAATTCTGCTACATCCTGGAACAGGTGTCCTCCTCCCTCCCCCCCCCCAAAGTATCCAGCCCCCTTTCACCCTCTCATTTCTTTGATACCTCTCCTTTCCTTCATTCTCCACTCCCAAGTTCCTACACCCCAAGGTTTTTCTGTCCTTGTTCTCCTCCTCTGCTACCACTTCTTGCTGGTTTCCTTTCTTCTGGCTCATTATTCCCCCTCCCCCCACCACCACCACCACACCACTCCCTATATCTTTGACCATATTCCTCCACACATTCTCTTCCATTCCTACACAAATGCAGCAGGTCTTCAAGCTTCTCTCTTGGGCTGTTTCAGGGCTAGTTCTGTTTTCAGTGCTTTTTGCCATGACAAGCAGCCATGCATTTTGGCTGCCTCTGTTCTATAGTAACAAGCAAAATTGAGAGGCAAGCCAGTTCTGTTAATGGGAACTTCACAAAAGAAGGGGTCTCTGTTCTGTTTCCCCCCCCCGCCATACAATATTGAATCTTGGGTTTGGGTTTTTTTTTTTTTTTTTTTTTTAAACTTTCACATACAAATAGGGCCACCTCTGTCTTTCATAGGGCTCAGTGCAAAAGTAGGAGGCGGCACGTATCTGCTTTCACCCATAACCATGTCCACATACCTTGGGCCCTGCAGAGCAGCCTTCTGTATTTCATCCCTGAAAAATTATGGTTAACTGCTCCTCCCTGCCTAATCAATCAATCAAATCTGGGGTTCTGGAGACCACTCCTATTAATCCAGAGCGGCAGGAGGTGGAGTCAAAGGGAAACTTCCCAAGAACAGAGCAATAGCGGGCACTTAAGGAACACTATACCTGCTGAAGCCTGCTGGCACCAGAATCAGACAGGACTGCAGGCAAGAAATTACATAGACTCATAGACTTTAAGGTCAGAAGGGACCATGACCATTATGATCATCTAGTCTGACCTCCCGCATGATGCGGGCCACAAAGCCGTCCCAACCCCTTTCCCTTGACTCCGCTGTTGAAGTCCCCAAGTCCTGTGGTTTAGAGACTTCAAGTAGCAGAGAATCCTCCAGCTAGTGACCCCCGCCCCATGCTGCGGAGGAAGGCGAAAAACCTCCAGGGCCTCTGCCAATCTACCCTGGAGGAAAATTCCTTCCCGACCCCAAATATGGCGATCAGTAGAACCCTGAGCATGTAGGCAAGATTCTCCAGCCAGACCCTCATTGGCCATTGATACTATTTACCAGCGATGGCACGCTGTTTATTTGACTAAAATCACGTTATCCCATTAAACCATTCCCTCCATAAACTTATCTAGCTTAATCTTAAAGCCAAACAGGTCCTTCGCCCCCACTGTTTCCCTCGGAAGGCTGTTCCAATATTTCACCCCTCTGGCGGTTAGAAACCTTCGTCTAATTTCAAGCCTAAACTTCCCCACGGCCAGTTTATATCCATTCGTTCTCGTGTCCACATTAGTACTGAGCTGAAATAATTCCTCTCCCTCCCTGGTATTTATTCCTCTGATATATTTAAAGAAAGCAATCATATCCCCCCTCAGCCTTCTTTTGGTTAGGCTAAACAACCTGAGCTCCTCGAGTCTCCTTTCATACGACAGGTTTTCCATTCCTCTGATCATCCTAGTGTACCTGTTCCAGTTTGAGTTCATCTTTTTTAAACATGGGAGACCAGAACTGCACACAGTACTCCAAATGAGGTCTCACCAGTGCCTTGTACAACGGAAGCAGCACCTCCTTATCCCTACTAGATATACCTCGTCTAATGCATCCCAAGACCGCAT
The DNA here is from genome assembly GCF_013100865.1 of Trachemys scripta elegans. Classification (NCBI taxonomy): domain Eukaryota; kingdom Metazoa; phylum Chordata; order Testudines; family Emydidae; genus Trachemys; species Trachemys scripta. The sequence goes on along the minus strand of NC_048305.1, from coordinate 79,939,988 downwards.
TGGCTTTTTTCACCGCCACGTCACATTGTCGACTCATAGTCATCCTGCGGCCTACCAGGACTCCGAGGTCTTTCTCCTCCTCCGTTACTTCCAACCGATGCGTCCCCAGCTTGTAACTAAAATTCTTGTTAGTCATCCCTAAATGCATCACCTTACACTTTTCACTATTAAATTTCATCCTATTTCTATTACTCCAATTTACAAAGTCATTCAAGTCTCCCTGCAGAATATCCCGATCCTCCTCCGAATTGGCAACACCTCCCAACTTTGTGTCATCCGCAAACTTTATCAGCCCACTCCTACAATTGGTTCCGAGGTCAGTAATAAATAGATTAAATAAAATGGGACCCAAAACCAAACCTTGAGGAACTCCACTGGTGACCTCTCTCCAACCTGACAGTTCACCTTTCAGTACGACCCGCTGCAGTCTCCCCATTAACCAGTTCCTTATCCACCTCTGGATTTTCATATCGATCCCCATCTTTTCCAATTTAACCAATAATTGCTCGTGTGGTACCGTATCAAACGCTTTACTGAAATCGAGGTATATTAGGTCCACCGCATTTCCCTTATCTAATAAGTCTGATACTTTCTCAGAAAAGGAGATCAGATTGGTTTGGCACGATCTGCCTTTGGTAAAACCATGTTGCAATTTGTCGCAATTGCCATTGACCTCAAAGTCCTTAACTACTTTCTCCTTCAAAATTTTCTCCAGGACCTTGCACACTACAGACGTTAAACTGAAAGGCTTGTAAGTTACCCGGGTCACTTTTTTTCCCTTTCTTGAAAATAGGAACTACATTAGCTATTCTCCAGTCCAACGGTACCACCCCCGAGTTTAAAGACTCATTAAAAATTATCGCTAAGGGGCCTGCTATTTCTCGCGCCAGTTCCTTCAATATTCTTGGATGAAGATCATCCGGTCCGCCCGACTTAGTCCCGTTAAGGTGTTCAAGTTTGGTTTCTACCTCAGATACGGTAATCCCCCCTCCTGTATCCCCCTCTGTCAGACTGCCAATATTCCTAAGCCCTTCATTGGCCTCATTGAAGACCGATGCAAAATATTCATTTAGATATTGCGCCATGCCTAGATTATCCTTAATCTCCACTCCAGCTATAGTCTTCAGAGGTCCCACTTCTTCTTTCTTTGTTTTCTTCCTATTTATATGGCTATAAAACCTCTTACTATTGGTTTTAATTCCCCTCGCAAGGTCCAACTCTACATGGCTTTTGGCCTTTCTCACTCCATCTCTACATGCTCTGACCTCAATAAGGTAAGTTTCCTTACTGATCCCTCCCCTCTTCCACTCTTTGTACGCTTTCTGTTTTTTCTTAATCGCCCTTTTGAGATGGTCACTCATCCAGCTCAGTCTAAATCTCTTGCTTACTAACCGTTTTCCCTTTCTCGGGATACAGGCCTTCGACAGCTCCTGCAGCTTTAACTTAAAATAATCCCAGGCATCATCTGCCTTTAGATCCATAAATAAATTAGCCCAATCCACTTCCCTTACCAGTCCTCTTAATTTATTAAAATTAGCCTTTTTAAAATTGTAAACACTAGTTTTTGATTTAATTCTGTTAATCCTTCCATTTAGTTTAAACCGAATTAGTTCATGATCACTCGAGCCAAGGTTGTCCCCTACAACCATTTCCTCAACGAGGTCCTCACTACTCACCAAAACCAAATCCAAAATGGCCTCCCCCCTCGTCGGTTCAGCTACTACTTGATGAAGGAATTGATCAACAAGCACATCTAGGAACATCTGAGCTCTATTATTGCTACTAGCATTTGTTCCCCAATCTATATCCAGGAAGTTAAAGTCTCCCATAATTACACATTTCCTATTAGTATTTACTTCCCTAAACACATTAAATAGTTCTTTGTCCATATCCAGGGTAGATCCCGGCGGTCTATAGCACACCCCAAGCACTATCCCAGGGGAGGCTCTAGTAGTTCTTTTACCCTGTGTGATTATTGCCCAGACAGATTCCGTCTTATCCATTCCATCAGTTATTATTTCTTTACAGCTTACCTCATTATTGACATACAATGCCACCCCCCCACCTTTACCTTTGTTCCGGTCGTTCCTAAACAGCCCATACCCTTCCATACCTGTACTCCAGTCATGACTACCGTTCCACCACGTTTCGGTTATTCCTACGATATCCGGTTTCATTTCTCGGACCAGGAGCTCCAATTCCTCCATTTTGTTTCCTAGGCTTCTCGCATTGGTGTATAAACATCTTAATATATGCCGTTTAGCCTGTCTCCCATTAGTTATGCAATTTGTTACGGACCCCTTACTGTTCATCCCCCCTCTCCTTCTTATGTCCAATCCCATCCCCCCCCCAGCTATTTCTGTTCTTATCTCATCACTCTCCTTTTCAATGTTGGAATCTGGCGTGGAGATTAATTGTACATCTCCCAACCGTCTCCCCCAACTTCCTAGTTTAAAGCTCTTTTGATGAGATGAGCCAGCCTCCCTCCCAGAAGTCTATTTCCTTCCCTACTCAGGTGAAGTCCATCCCGTGAGAACAGCTGTCTGTCCCCGAAAGCCTCCCAGTGGCAATACATCCCAAAGCCCTCCTTATAGCACCACTCCCTTAGCCAACTATTTATCCTCACAATCCTGTCAGCCCTTTGCTGCCCTTCTCTAGGAACAGGCAGAATCCCACTAAAGATGATCTGAGCCTCGATTTCCTTGAGCGTCTTCCCCAGCCTGGCATAATCTCCCTTGATTCTCTCTAACAAGAACCTAGCCGTGTCATTCGTTCCTACGTGAAGGATTATCAAGGGGTTCTTACCTGCTCCTTTTAGTATCCTTTTCAACCGCAGGTCCTCATCCCGTATCTTAGCACCCGGTAGACAGCACACCCTTCTGTTCTCTGGGTCTGCCCTGGTCACAGGCCTGTCTAACCTCCTCAGTAAGGAGTCCCCAATCACGTAAACCTGCCTTCGCCTGGCGACATTGCGATCTACTAATCTATCCTCTGTTCCCTCTAGTTGTAACTTGTGTCCGTTCCTATTTTCCCTTACATTCCCCCTTGTGCCATCCTGTATCCTCCCGGGGCCCAGATTTGGGGCTGTCTCCATCAACTCCTCCCCTCTCTCTACTGGGCTAGCCGCTCTTCTCTTCTTCCTCACCCTCCCACCTTCAGTTACCACCTGCTGCCCCCCCTCCTCGTTATCCAAACACCCAATCCTGTTCCTGAGTTCTATTTCCCCTTCACTAGCCCTCCTTTTCCTTGGCCTGCTTCTCACCGTCACATGCTTCCACTGCCCTCGTTCTCCCCCTAACATTCCCCCCTCACAGTCCTCAGCCCCTGCTTCCACCTGCACCCCTGAGCATTCCCCTTCAGCCCCTCCTTGCCTTTCCTCCATCAGCTGCTCGAACCCCCTTCTAAACTCCACCAGGGTATCTACCTGCATCTCCAACCCTCGAATCTTTTCTTCCAGTAACTGTATTAGGCGGCACTTCATACAAACATACCTCTGTTCAGACTCACCCACTAGCACCATATACATACCACAGCTTCCACATGCAATCATCTGCATTCTGTCCCCTGCTGCTTGGCTCATGGCTGCTGCAGTCTCTGCCCACAGCAACTGGGGACACAGAGCACACAACCCACCGTGCCCTCCTGACTCCCCTTCCACCTCCCCCTGCAAACTCCCACTCAAACTCCCCTGTTAGCAGCCCTGTTTGCTGCCTCCTGTGCCGCTGCTTACATAAATCAGATAATTAGCAATCTGTGTGATCGGCGGAAAGTGTTGAATGTGGTAGCAGAGGCAAAGGTTACCACAGATTGCATCGATCCAGAGCTGTCACTACACATCAACTCAAGCAAAGACACTACCATTACAAATAATAAATGTCACCATCTTTCTACATGTTAGAGAGTGATCTGAAGACAAATTCCAGACTTGTGGTGGTTGAGTGTTGGATACAGATTTCCACATTTTTGCAAAGAAGTGTCTTGTGTGGAATCCAGATCCATGCAAGTTAATGACAGGTTTTTGTTTGTTTGTTTTTTGCCTTTTGTTGTTAGGCCTATTCTGAAGGGCCCTATTGTAGAAGAAGAGGATTAGTAAGCAACATCCAGATACATATATTAGGCCTTTTCAAGTGATAAGATGACCTTCATGTTCTGGGTCCACTCCATCTCTGTCCAAGACTGTCACAAGGTGAACTAGCCATTTAAGGAGACTGGGTTTCAGCCTCACCTGTGCTATGTTTAACCCACCTCCTCAGAGAGAATATGTACAAGCGTATCACATTCTGGGGTGCAATCCAGACCAGTGAAGGGTTGTGTCACCACCTGCCCTGCAACCATGAGTGCTTCACAATGCTCTGCTGTTGTACCTCCCAACCTGGGCCACTCACAAACAGCATGCAGGTCACACCCTGAGTTTCTGTGTGTAGCTGCAGCCCTGGTCCTACTGCTCTGACCCCAGCAGCCTGTCAGCAACATACCAGCCACACTCTGGCTTCCACCAGCCTTGGTTACTACTTGCAGAGTGACCCCAACATGCTCCAAGCCCAGAATTTTCCCCAAACACATGTTCTGCACTGCCCAGCTCCTGTAAGGAGTCAATATTCAACAGTCTGCTACTGTAACTGGAGTTACCAACAGGTCAGTCTAAACACTGGATTTGTTTAGATTAAAAAATAAAACAAGTTTATTAACAAAAGATAAGATTTTAAGTGTATTGAAGTATCAGGTACTAAAGTCAGAAATGGTTACAAGAAAAAAAAAGATAAAACACCTTCTAGTAGCTTAAAACTTAACAAGCTAGAGTTGTTCAAGGTAAAATGTGTACCACATGTTTCCAGCAACATGGTTGACCAACTTCTCAGGTCAGGATCTCCCCCAAAAGTCAAAGGGCTGGTTCCTCTCTCTGTGTGTGCACGCGCGCGTGAGGTCTTGGGGGTACATTTTCCCCTCACTTTTATAACCCAATCACCCTTTAAAGTGGATTCTTTGGAAGGTTACTCCTCAAATCAAAGTTTATTCAAACAGTAAATATTACGACCTGGAGGTGATGAAGGTGGCTCCACGCTCTTTCTTTTCACCTGTGTTTGCTGAAATGCAGATTTGCCTCGTCTCCTGCCATTTCCCTCCCCTTTGTGTTTTCGAGGATCCTGTTCACTACTTATATGTAAATTGAGGTGCACACACATTCCTTTGTTTAGGATAGACTTTTTAAACACCTTTTGCCTAGTCTGTGTGGTGTTGAACATGTGCCAATGTCAGCATACGGGGGATTTCATAACTTTACATATCATGTTGCTACCTACATTTCACCATGATATTATTTACCTGCAAGTTATTAGTTTTCAAATGATACTTCACATGGTATATTTTGTACCAAGATTATTACAATGGTGTGTAGGGTGTGAATCCAGGGAGCGTTCAGTCACAAAGGGTCACATGACAGACAGAGCATATGACTCAGAACCAGACCTGATGAGAGATAAGGGACAGGCCATGGGCATTAAGGGGAGACTCCAGGAAGCAGCAAGTTGTCTAAGTTGCTCCACATAATGATTCTCAGTAGTTCCGGGGCAGAGGGCCTGGGGAAGCCAAGCTTGCAGGAAGCAAGAGTCAGCTAAGAAGGTTAGTGTTGATTGGGAAGCAGGCATAGCCAAGACATCTGGAGGATGCATCGACTCAACTCATTCCTGTGCCCCAATTGTAATTGAAGGCTGCCTTTCCCAAGTGAGATGCCTGGAGAACACCATAGGCCTTTCCCTTGAGTGCAACCTCCACAGGTAGAGCATGGGCGGGGGAGGGAGTTACAGTTTAAACACCCTGTGCAGGTAAGAATGGTCAGGCCAGTTTGCACTAGGGTGCTATTAAAGAAAGCTCCTAGCTAATGAGAATATCTGAATGTAAATACTGACTCTCAGTCTGCTACTTGAGCCAGATGTACATTTTAATTACCACATGCTGATTACAACTTAAAATCAGGCTATGGCAGAGGCACTGTGCCAGGTGTCTTAATTTAGTTGAGAGAGACAGCTGCTTGGACATTAAAAAAATTAGAACTAGAAGCTGAAACAGTAGAAAGCTAGCATATTTCATTTTCCTCATGATTGTTCCAGCCTCCAGCGGTATATGCCCAAGATGTTTTTTCTACGTGACCGTTTGGTACCAGCTTGGCTCGTTTTGTATTTGCAGAGCTCTTAAAAGCCATTACTGCCCTATAGACATTTTATCCATCTGGATCTTTTCCCCATGACAGGTGTTAATATAAGCGCCGATGGCTATTTTTAAATACACTTTTTAGGTTTCTAAACATCCAGTATCAAAAGTCCTATATAGTCATCTCTATATTTGAAGTACTGCTCATGAATTGATGGCCCACATATACCTGGAACATGACAAGTTACACAGGAATATCTTGCCACATCCATCTCCCGGATAACATGCCAAACATGTCCCAAATTACTGTTCACTGTCTTGACTAACACCAAAATATCCATATAATGCATTCAATACAGAGTCAGAAATGAAGATAGTGGTAAAACAAACTGAAAACATGAAAAAATAGGGAAAAAGGGGTGAAATTGGTAACCAGAAGAATCAACATTTTTCAGTGAACATATTCCTGAAAAGTCAGGTTCCCAAGAGGAATTTCTTGTGTGGTAAAATAACCCAGGCTTACATTAACATGATCAGAACAGTATTCTCAATGGATTAAATAGTCTTGAACAGTTTCTCCAGTGTATTGAGTATAATAAACAAGATTTTCACTGCACATCAGACATGCATGCTTTTCACAAGCGAATGTAATGCTCAGGAAAGATGCCAAAATTGACAGCCCTGGAAACTAAAATCCTCTTTGTAGCCCCACGGTAACTCTGAAAGCATCTTCATGCTGTGATGCCCATGCATGTCAACCCTGATCTAGAAGTTTTCATGCCCACTGAGTCTTTGGTTTTTCAGCCAAAGGTACCACCTGTGGTGATGTTTAGCTATCCAATAAGTGGTAAGTATTGCGGTCTCAGCCTGGGACCCAGTGCTTTTAGTCATAAAACCATCCCCAAATCATGATGGATTAGTCACGTCTCAAGAGAGCTCCTACACAAGAAGAGCAGGGCTGTTACAGATCAGATGGAATCTGTAACAAACATGTTATCTGTTCTTCATTAGTTATCAACAGCAAAAAACAAACAAATGGCAAAGATGCAGTATGATGATACTTTGCCCTTAATCTCCCACTCCAAAACAGTTTTGGTTTCTATTTTTAAATCAGAGTTGTGTTTTTCTGAAATGCAAAATTTTCACCACAGAATAGTTCTAGTATTTAACAGATGAAAGCAAAAGTTACAGGTCAAACTTTGTTTTAGGAATAAAGCACCAAAAATTCTGTTTACTCCAGGATAGAGCTGAATAGAAGTTTGCTGGACAAAGTCCTCTTTATAAGACAACTCTGAAATGCACAAACATTTGTGGAAATGAATTCAATAATAAATACAAGCATATTCAATATAAAACAGGTCCATTGCTTGCTTTCACCATACTACCCAAGAGGAAAGGCTGACTTTCCTCAACCCATCTCCCTTCCATGAAGGCTATGTCCTCAGATACAGTCCAAACCTGAATTTTGACATGCAAAACAAAAAATGAAAAAAAACCAACCACCACTCATCTTTATCATTTTAAAGTTTTCTGTGTCATTATGTAATCTCAGCTTTAGATTTGATGCAATACAATACTAGGCTTTTATAACTGTACCGATTAGTACATCAAGTGGCTGAATGTTAAAGCTTTTATGCTTTGTGTAGTGATTTTTTTTCTAATAAGCACATTCCTACTGTGAGATGGAATGTATCTAATCCATAATAAATCTGGTTGAGAGACAGTGGACTTCAGCCAGCTCAGTTTCAAGGAAAAAGGACAATAAACATGTCTGACATTTATCAAAATCTAATTTCCTCACCCCCTGCACTTTAAAAATGGAACCCATTACACTCCAGATAGATGGGCTTTATCAATTACTGTAACTGATATATACAGATCCCTTGCTTCTTTACATTCACATTTAAAGTACTTTAAATAGATGCCATTTCTTTACAAGTTATTTATTGGGATTCTGTTTTCTAGCCATGTTCAAACAAATCTTTTCAAAATAAGAAGAGAAGTGAGGAATTGAAAGGAGGAGGGAAATGGTCACTGGTACAATTTTTGAAAATCCAACAAAGAGAATAAATAATAATCAGTTGTGAGATGGGCCTGAACCCAAACCCACTTTCTCAACGTTCTAGGAGAAATTTGGATCCAGATCTGAACTTTATTTAGTGAGCCACCCCTGTGTATAGGAGGATTACTTTGCACTTGGGGTGAAATTCATCCTTGTACAGAGTGGCCAGCCCAAGGGTTAGGCACCACTTAAGCTCTGAAGTACCACTCTGCAGAAAGATAACATTATCTTTGAATACTTTGGCAAGAACCTACTGCTGCAGAACTGCTGGGGAAAAACTACTGAAGTTTTCCTGCCTCTGCAAAAAGGCCTATGGTGTCAAAACAAACCAGTGCTGAAGAGAGGTTCCTTACGGGCTCCTCACACCGAATGTGCACAGTGACAAATGTTACCGTTTCTCAAATGAATTTTTGCTGTGGCTGTGCACGTGGCCCCAGCAAATTCATGGAGGCCACAGTTTTGACAGTTAAAATATTATGCTAGTGACACTCTTAGCCACATGGATATTTGGAAGAGTCATGTAAATAAAATAATAAATCTTTGCAATGTAAAGAACAACTATTAATAGTATCACCTTGGGCTTGGGCAGCTGCTGCAGACAGCAGAGACAGTGGCCATGACAGGGGGCTTGTGGGAGGGAGTGTTGGGACCCCAAAAGTCATGGTGGCTGCATATGGAGTATTACTATAATATTATTAATACTGTTACACAATGATCAGAGGGAGAACTATTTTCAATTCTATAGCACACTATCAGAAAATCTTAAAGCTCTGCCAGTGTAGGAAAACAGTCACAGTTTACTATTTTTACGCTTTGGCAGAGGTTAGAGAGTCACACAAGGTCCCGCAGCATGTCAGCAACAGAGCTGGGAATACCCGCAGATCTCCCACACCAGACCTCAGCTCTCAGTGATTTGTTAAGTGATGACAGTGTGTTTGGCCCTGTATAAAACATAGTCCCTGCCAAGGGGAACATACAGTTTAAGAGCCATTAAACTACATTGTCTCCCTAAATCTAATTCTCATCTGTGGTAGATTAGAACTACTGGGCCTGATCCTCCACTCCATTGCACCTTGTATTACCATTTACAGCTCTATAAGACAAGTGTCACACTTACAATATGCAAAGGTTAAGCTACGGTATCTCTGAGGTGACAACTTTTTCTGGAGCCATTAGCACTGTGCTCAAAGTGTTCTTTCAGCAAGCCTCTGAGTGAAATTTATAATAAGTGGTTATGGACAAAACAGGGGTTTGAGGGAGGATGGATTCTGGTTTTGCAAAAATAAATACTGGAAGGGAGGAGGTATGGGGGGGAAGAGTCTGATCCAGGTCCCATTTTATCTGAATCTGCTCAGTGTGAAGATTAAGGGTTTTCCCTCTCTTCCTGATAAAAGGTTCCACGTTTGGTTCATTGACATTTCAAAACAAACCAGGCAACACAGAATAGTTTGGGTGTTTGGAAAACCCTAGTGGTTGTTTTTCTGGACCCACTAGCTCTGTGAGTATGTGCATCAATTCACTTAACAGAGTCTCTTGGATAGATGCCCTATTTTATAAGGATCTCTGTAGTGGAGGGGGAAATGGGATGGTTTCAGCTATACCTCTCCCCTGGGTCTATCAAGGACAGCCATTTATCTCAGAAGGACATTTGGACATAGGACAAAAGGAACAACTCGGGGCTGGAATGGTTTTAAATAAATAAATTAAATTAATGGAGATATCCCATCTCTTAGAACTAGAAGGGACCTTGAAAGGTCATCGAGTCCAGCCCCCTGCCTTCACTAGCAGGCCCAAGTACTGATTTTGCCCCAGATCCCTAAGTGGCCCCCTCAAGAATTGAACCCACAACCCTGGGTTTAGCAGGCCAATGCTCAAGCCACTGAGCTATCCCTCCCCCGCAGTTATTGAGGTCACACTAAAAGAACCAACTGGGCAGTATGAGCAACATGCTTTGTATGCTGGCTGTTGGTGTCATGGCTGTAAGCCTCAGCAGCATAGCTTTTAGGGACCCAGAGTTGCAAGACAAGTATCGACTGAACCCCTTACTGACCTGGGTGAACCCCATAGCGTCACACTCTCTATAGTGGAATCACAGTCCCAGGTTCTCCCATACAACTGGTGGTTACATTGAGCCATAGTACTAGCCTGATACGTCATGACCAAGCTCCCAGATGTCCTAAACACAACTATCTAGAATCCTGTGGTTTGTGTCAGTACTTGCAGTCTAATGACAGCTGGTGTGTTCATTGTTTCTTTAGAGCATCACTATCATTAGCATTTATCAGGGTCAAGAAGTGCTCTCTTTCCTTTCTGAGAAGGACAGTGCACATTCCATCTGATCCAGCAGGAAGATATGGTCTATGCATTCAGTAGAACACAAAATGCACTGAGCTTAACCAAGACCATTTCTAATAGCACAAGCATGGTCATGGGCACTGGATATCCTGGTACTCTCTCCAAGTGGAGATCTGACCGTGCATGTGGCCTGTGAGGGCTTGGTAACAAGAGACTCTGTTAAGTGAATTGATGCACATACTCAGAGTGCATGCTGCCCACTAAAGCTGGGCAACAATGGAGTAGAGGAGCTACTGAAGGAGAACGTAGCCAGCAGGGAGAAGGATGGACAGAAACACCTGGGGTAGCAGAAAGTGGTAGATGCTAAGCTCCATCATGGCAGAGCTCCACTTTTGCCAGGCTTATTAGCTCCACGGGAGGTAAATGTGGCTGCCGTGCAGCTCAGTAGCTCTGCATAAGAAAAGTGCTCCAGTCTGGTGGTTCTCACGAGCCCAAGTGGCAGTCTCCACTCCCAGGTCTCCCAGTGCTACACCCCAAGTGGTATCTACATTCTCCCAATGTCTTTCTGCCATCCAAACACTAAGCCTCAGTAAAGCAGCTCAGTTTAGGAGCCAATGCATGCCCCTCTCATCCCAGTCTGGTGAAACTCACCAGACGCACCTCCCACATATACCCTTATGAGAAGGGCAGGATGGGGATAAGGCTTGCTATAGAGGATCTGTACTGGTGACCTGAATCTGAGAATGATCTCACTGCTTCCAACGCTCTCCTTTTAGAGGTTAGCAGCATAGGTCACCCACTTAATCCTCTTCCCTCTTGAGGAAGGACTGCTGCTGGCTGAGCTGGCAACAGCTGCAAAGTGACCATGTGCGATGGATATTGTGGTATAAGAGACAATTAATTCACCATTTCGTAAAAAAGACATTTTGGGGCTACATGATTATGTTATATCCAGGGCTCTGTTCACAATGTTAACAAATGATACATTTAGTATGTCTCTACCCTGATATAACGCGACTTGATCTAACATGAATTCCGATATAACGCGGTAAAGCAGCACTCCGGAAGGGGTACAGGGGGCTGCACGGCTGCGCGCTCCGGCGGATCAAAGCAAGTTCGATATAACACGGTTTCACCTATAACACTGTAAGATTTTTATACTGAGGACAGCGTTATATTGGGGTAGAGGTGTACTTGCATTTTACAGCTACGATGAACAAGATTCCTTGAGCAAATTCAGTGGAATGACACATGAAACATACCACAAGAGGATGGTGAGGATTTAAACAGATTTAACGTTATTGTTGCAAATGAAGAGAATAATTCTTAATTTGGATTTGTCCATGCACTAAAGAGAACAAAACCAGCTACTCATACATTCTGGATGTCTTTTACACACATTTATGTTTTTAAATGAAGATCCAAATATAACTGATGTGCGGCAGTGCAATTCAATATAACTCACTATCAGCAACCCAAACAAACAACTTCAAATCCCCCTTCCCCTCCAATAATTCCCAACACTTATTTAGAAACACCCATTTCCCACAAAATGTGGAGTTCAGTAACAAATCTACCGTACGCTGTACAAAAGGTTAGGCTGAAATCTCAACCAGTAAGCAGCAGAGGCAATTTTGAGAACACTGTGTTAAGTCAGTTACATAATGTTCACAAAATAACAGAAACACTTTTTAAAAGTTTAAGATTTAAATCCACAAACAAAAAATTTTTCTAAGATGTACCAAAGAGGAATCAAGTTAGAGAGCTAGAGAAAAGTTTTGCTTGCATAATGAGATTGTTACAAAATACCAGTAGAAATTCTGCCAGATAAAGAGGACATGAAATTTAAATCTTATAAAAGCATGCTGAAAAAGTAACATTTTAAATACTTTTCTGCTTACAATTACAAAATGATCAATTGTTAAATGTTGGACAGAGAAACATTCTATTCTGTCTGGATATGCACGATGGGCCAAGAATGCACCTGGATTAGCCAACCATTCATTATCTTTGAGACACCCAATATCTCATAATACCCAGAGTGGCTGCCAGCTCCTTCTCCACTATTGACCACACGCCATGTGCCCCATTTTGCAACTGAAAAGTATTTAAAATTCATGAACCTTGTTGAAAGCTCAACTGTCACATTCTACTCATTCCAAAGCGTATGGGAAAAGAGAACAGAATGGACATTTCAACTGGAGCTATTATTGCTCCTGAATAACCAATATTCCATTAAATTGCTAATAAACCCACTTGAAGATAAGTTGATCACAATCAAACCATGCAGTAGCATTCCTTTCCTTTAACACAGAGTTGTCAGATTTCACTCTGTACAGTACAACTGTTTGTGCCATTTGTTCAAAACTTGACACAGCACATTCAAGACGTACTCAATCCAAAGTAATCTAGCTACCCTATTCTAAAGAAGCTGAAAGATCTTTGGCAAGGATTATAATTAACCTCTTTTAAAAGTGCTAATATATTTCCAAGCAAAGCTATGTTAGACAAGTTAAAAATGATTGGAGATCAACAGGGATATTCGTTTTTTTACGGTTTTCAGAAGGGGGTTCACAGACTGAAGCAAGCAGTAAACATTAGCATTCATGGCTAGACAGAACTTTTTTTTTTTCCCTGCCAGTAGGCAAGTTTGGGCATGTTTGAATCTTCATCTGGGTTCAACACACTAATCTCCAAAAAGTTTCACTTACTCTACCAAAATATAAAGACTTAAATAGTGCTTTTTTAAATTTTATTTTATTTTAAATATTTAATTATATTAAATTCCTTGTACCCGTTAATTGTCAATCATCTGATGCCCACTATCGGCCTCTGATCTTCTTTGTGTACATATACAATGCTGCCATTTTGCCAGTCTACAATAGGGCTCAAATATGAATTTTAAAGCAACACCGAAAAGCATTTCAAACTGCAATATTTGTCAACTGGAGTTAGTAACTTTTACTTTATACAAATCTATAGTATATTGCTTAAATAGGTTCCCAACATACTGAGGTGTTTGAAGCACTACTGGAGGTTTCAACCCGTTTACCAGCAGTTTTAAAGAGGCAAGAAAATCTCAGGTACCTGCTTAAATAATTAACTGTGGTGTATTTCTGGCTAGCTGTTTCTCCTATGCTCACATCTACCATAAATCCTGCTAGCTGCCAAAATCCAGTGTACCCACCAAGCTGCTTCAAAATCCCTCTCTAAGTCAAATAAGACAAAAGGCAGGTTTAGTTTCGGTTGTCCTATCTTTCTAATGGACCATACATACTACAAGTCAGCCAATACCTTCCAACTCAATACATCTGAAAATCTTATATTTTGATGATTTACAGTAAATGCACTGTAATTTCCTTAATCACAGAATATCAGAAATAGTCACAGGAAAATAATCAAATAATTTGTTATTGCAAACTGAGGGATTGCTTATATAGAGCCAAATATCAAAATATTCAGCAAAGGAAAATAAACAACAACAAAAACCAAAACTTAATACCAGATAGAAAAAACAAACACACAACCAGCCCCAGGGGAAATTTTCAAAAGGCACAAATAGCAATTAGGCACCTAATTCCTATTGACTTTCAAAATCATTGCCACTGTGCCTTTGAAAAAAAACCTACCCCCCAGTTAGCATTGTAACTTAAGCAAGACTTCCACTGAAGTTACTGAAGGCTCATTTAAAATGTGACTCATAAGTAATGTCACGTAATGGCTTAATCATTTATTAATACTCAAGAATATCCTACGTGCTCACAATAGCTAATTAATGCTAAGTTATTATCTTTTCTGAGTTTCTAATAAGCTATGAAAGACAGGTTACCGATTCGGAGGACGAGAATGACAAAACATATTCCTCCAATATGTTTTGTTAGCTAACAGTGGCTTTTCCCTTTCAGCAAAGTGTAATGTTTTTCCTGATCATTTCTGAAAAGAATGCCAGAAGTGTTTGAAGATACTATGGCAGGAAGGTGGTATAAGAACCTGCATAGAATAGAATAGTTCCAGCAGTAGAGCCATTGATCATATTTCATTGGTTATTTACAGTAAAGTCAGGTTCATCAGACAAGGGTTTTTCTCGCTACACCTACAAAGCTTGTATTTGGGCAAGTCTCTTCACCAGTAGAGTGAGAAGCTGTTCCTCCCTGTATTTCAATTATACATTTATTTTAGCTTACCTAGTCAGTCCCAGGTGATATAACTCTTTGTTTCAGACAGGTCAAAGAAGACATCAGCTGCAAGGTACATTTCAGCAAGTGATCACAAATGCAGCCAGGATGACATGGTGAAAAAAAAATTAAACAAGAGTTCAAGAGCAATAACCACCATTGTCAAGTATGTTCAGTTAGTTGTGCAAGTGCAGTGTGAAAGGTCTCCATGTAAGGAACAATTTGAGACATTCCAGTCATTAGGAGAGGAAAAGAAAAACCCTTCTCTTCTCCTAACAGAGACTTAAATCTCTCTCTCTCTCTGTATGTATATATTATGGATTCTTCAATATTTGAGAAACTAAAGAATCCTCTCTTCTCTGCTCTTAATGTGGGCAAAGTCCTTGGTTTCATTTTGGGTACTGCAAATCTACTTGACCACCCAAGGACTTTTGCCCTTCTGCCAGCCACACAATTCTTAACTGTGACACACAACCAGTGTCTTGACATCTGTTGCAGTCACACCTTTGTGCCTCAGTTTGTCTCCTATAATAGCATGCTAACATAGCACCTCTTGTCGTCATTTTCATGCCGTTTGACATAATACTGCAACATGCCTACCACCAAAGTGGATTGTATTATTTCCCCCAAAATCTCTGTGTTCTTGCCTCCACTGATAAAGGATGTTTTGGTGCCTGTGTTAACAAATGCGATCATGTGATGGATGCATGTGATGCCAATGCAATTGTAACAACACCCCCTGCAGGAACTAGATCTTGGACCTCTCAAACTATTCTCCATCACCTGAACTACAACACCAAGTCTACTTGCTAGGAGGCAGCACAAGAGTCAAACATCTACATGTGGTCTAAACACTAGCGGGAGCCAAGAGCCACACTGTGTTAGCATGAGTTACAGTTATGATGCGGTAGAGGGGCCTTCAGGAGAAATGGTTGCTCAGGCAATATATTATGCAGGCTAAATACCTATATGCACTCTGCTGCATTTTTTTGACCCTCAAACTCAGCCCAAATACTAAGGTTCCATCTGAATGAAATATGGATATTTGGTGGTGGGGGCATAATGGAGTTACATTGTTTGGTTTTTAAAAGCCCTTACATATACAAACCAACACTGAAGCAGTCCGAAACCAATGAGTTATGGTACAAGTAAACCAGAAGTCATTTATTTAACAAACTGGCCAGTACTGAGCTAGGTTTAAGAAGCTGCATATGTCAAATTATGACTTAATATAATATGTGTTCATTTTTAATGAATTTTTAGCTTTTTGAGACGTCTGCAGTGCACATGAGCTGAGGCAAGGTCATTCTACAAGTCATTCTTCTCCAAATACCATTCCTTTTTCTTCAACCAACAGTGGTTAAGAAGAGCCAAACTTGGAAGTGGCTAGTTTTATATGAACTGCCCACTTTGCAATAATATTAAAAGGAAAGAGGTGTGTACTCAGATTTAGACAACACATGGAAAAAACACAGCAATTCTGTATGTAGACAGACATTTTTAACAAGTGGAAAGCTTGGCATATACAGTGCCGTCTTCTTACAAATTAACCAAATGTTCAGACAGTTGCTCACAACACTGGCAAGTCTACAGCAACAGCTTTGAGAAAGGACTTCTATTTTTCCCTTGTAGCTGCAACAGGATGTATGCTAGTACAGACGTAGTGACAACAAGCAATAGTGACGCTTAACTAATGCAGAATTTAACTTCAAGTCATCTTAGGCTGCTCTTTCCACTGTTTAGGATTTCTCTAGCTCTTTTACCATGTGAGTTTTCTATAATTACATAGAAATAAGGTGCAAGAGTTCACTTTAGAATATTTGTCTTCTACATTTTAAACTGTACACGCTTACAGGAGATATTTCAAAAACAGTACATAAGCCATATTACAAAACCAGACAACTCACATTTAGAGACAACACTGCTCACCCGAGACAATCCCTTTAATTTTTAGTCTATTGTAAGTCTGACTGAAAAGTATATACCTGAGCTTACATCTTGAAAGGACTCGAGAATCATCAATCCCAAATATCTCCAAGGACTCACTGTATCTCTAGTGATGGGTGAGTAAACAAAAACAAAATACTATATGCAAAGGTAAGTTAAATAGCCTGTTGCTTACCGTTAATAAACCTCACTCATGATAATGTTCATTACTCTGTGGCAAAATGACAGTGAACCCAAAACAGAGGTTGAAAAGCTGAAACTTTCCTCCCCTAGAAGGAATCATGAAATAGACTTAAAGATGAATATCCCAAAGACAGTGGAATAACCGGAAAGTATGGAAAGAAAAAAAAAAAGGTAGGTAAGGGGCAAGCATCTTTGGCACTAAAGAAAGACTAATCTCTTACCTCAAATACACACACTTCTACTGGCAAGAAAAACTAAAGCCTAGGAGAATGGTAGGCTTCTTGTCTTGTCCTCGCCTAAATCTATAGTTCTAGTTTAGATATCTGGAAATAGCTAGCAACCAAGAAAAGGGTTGTTACATTTCAGAAATTCGCTTGCAATGACATTTCACTCAAAAAGAATCAAACATGAAAGCTCAGGAGGTCAGTGTTCTGAGCCTAAGCAGCCTTTTGTACTAATTCCAGAATAGCGGGAAACCATCCAATAAGAAGAAAATGATCCAAAGGATGCAGTTTTAAGTTGTCCATCTCCTATTTACTTCACTGCACATTTCATTTCATGTGTTAGGAAGTCACAACTTTGGGTGACTAACTTTTAGCCAAAAATCCAACATATAAAGGCACATGTTTTACTGTATATAACTAAGTATACACTAAGGTTGTCCTGTAGTTTGATCCCATGTCTAACACATAAAATTGTTTAGAGAGGAAGAGAAGTAATTATATGTTACCATTTTACTGCGTATGTGTGAAATGTATCTGGGAAGTACTGCAAGTCAAGTAAATGGGAACTTGGTCAACATTACTGTTAGTCAAGTTTAACCCCCAACAGATGCATTCTCTAGATAAGAGAGCACTCTAAAAAGCTCTGATCTATGTGATAAGGACTGAGAAATATCTGCAAAGCAGTAGTCAAAGGAATTCTCTTAGAGCTTTCCAATGCTTTAATTGGCTTGAATTCCTATACAATTCAGTGCATTCAAAACATGATATTTACACAAAAATCCAAACAATCTCTGCAACATAGCTATATACATGGAGAGTAGGCAAAGATATAACTTAGAGAATTTTTCACCTGACCAGAGCTCAAAGAGCCGGGAAGCGATTACTGACACGTTACCTTTAACATCAGGTGACAGGTAAGAAAGGTGCAAGTTTAAAATTAGGGCTGTAATGCTATTAAAAATTAATCCTGATTAATCGCACTCTTAAACAATAGAATACAATTTATTTAAATATTTTTGGATAAGTTCTACATTTTCAAATATATTGATTTCAGTTACAACACAGAATACAAAGTGTACAGTGCTCACTTTATATTTATTTTTTATTATAAGCATTTGCCCTGTAAAAAAACACACACCAAAAGAAATAGTATTTTTCAATTCACCTAATACAAGTACTGTAGTGAAATCTCTTTATCATGAAAGTTGAACTTACAAATGTAGAATTATGTACAAAAAAACTGCATTCAAAAATAAAACAATGTAAAACTTTAGCGCCTACAAATCCACTCAGTCCTACTTCTTGTTCAGCCAAGCGCTCAGACAAACAAGTTTGTTTACATTTGCAGGAGATAATGCTGCCCGCTTCTTGTTTACATCATCTAAAAGTGAGAACAGGCATTCCCATGACACTGCTGTAGCCGGCATCACAAGATATTTACGTGCCAGATGTGCTAAAGATTTTTATGTCCCTTCATGCTTCAACCATCATTCCAGGGGACATGCATCCATGCTGATGATGGGTTCTACTTGATAACAATCCAAAGCAGTGCGGACTGACTCATGTTCATTTTCATTATCTGAGTCAGATGCCACTAGCAGAAGGTTGATTTTTCTTTTTTGGTGATTCTGTAGTTTCCGCATTGGAGTGTTGCTCTTTTAAGACTTTTGAAACCATACTCCACACCTCATCCCGCTCAGATTTTGGAAGACACTTCAGATTCTTAAACCTTGGGTCAAGTGCTGTAGCAATCTTTAGAAATCTCACACCGGTACCTTCTTTGCGTTTTGTCAAATCTGCTGTGAAAGTGTTCTTAAAATGAACAACATGTGCTGGGTCATCATCTGAGACTGCTATAACATGAAATATATGGCAGAATGCATGTAAAACAGAGCAGGGGACATACAAATTTAATTAACACTTTTTTTTTTTTTAAAACAAGCATCATCAGCATGGAAGCATGTCCTCTGGAATGGTATCTGAAGCATGAAGGGGTATACGAATATTTAGCACATTTGGCACATAAATACCTTGCAATGCTGGCTACAAAAGTGCTATGCAAATCCCTGTTCTCACTTTCTGGTGACATTGTAAATAAGAAGGCGGCAGCATTATCTCCTGTAAATGTAAACAAACTTGCTCGTCTTAGCAATTGGCTGAACAAGAGGTAGGACTGAGTGGACTTGTAGGCTCTAAAGTTTTACATTGTTTTGTGTTTTAGTGCAATTATGTAACCAAAAAAATAATCTACATTTGTAAATTGCACTTTCACAACAAAGATTGCACTACAATACTTGTATAAGGTGATTTAGAAAATACTATTTCTTTTGTTTATCATTTTTATAGTGCAAATACTTGTAATAAAAAATATACACTTTGATTTCAATTACAAATACAGAATACAATATATGAGAAAATATAGGAAAAAGACCCAAAATATTTAATACATTTCAATTGGTATTCTATTGTTTAACAGTGTGATTAAAACTGTGATTAATCACAATTAATTTTTTAATTGCGATTAATTTTTTTGAGTTAATCGCATAAGTTAACTACGATTAATTGACAGCCCTATTTAAAATCCCAGAGCATAAGATTAGAGTGCCACAAAGACCAATCATTTTTTAGACATAAGTCACTTAAACACATATATAATTTTAATTGGTAGGAAAACTGTTTTAAAACTGAAATTTAGATTGCTATCTCAAATGGCAGTGCTGTTTTAACCACCTGCAACAGTTGTCAACACAATTCTGATAATCTTTGTTAGGAGTGTTTTTAATTGTGCTGTGATTTTGGCAAGTCAAACCTAAAGGTAGGAATTAAACTCCATATCCAAGAGTGATACATTGCTCCCATAGTTACCTATAGGAGAGACAGGATGAAATCCTGACCCACTAAAGTCAATAGCAAGATTCCCACTGACTTTACTGGGAACAGGATTTCACTTAGAAATGTCCATTTACATTTGGATACAGTAATCTAAATGTAAGCATTCCTTAAATGAAATGCTTTAAATTTGCTAGCAAATGCCTCCCATTACAGGCCACTGACAGATCAAATCTGGGTCCAAAAAGTTATCTTTTACAAACCTGAGACCAATACGTGTACATGTACGTATGTGTTTGTTTTAAAGAAATATTTCCCTGAAATTTTTGCAACTCAAACAGGGTTTTGCTATTGCATGAAGACCTGAAAATGGACTACTGGAATTGGACTATAAACTACAGAGGAAAAGCTTATTTTTATTGCCCAGGCTTAGGAAAAACCCAAACAAATGCCACACACCCCCCCCCCCCAAACAAGGCAAACCCAGCTTTAAAAAACAAACAAAATCCCACTTTAACCAAAACTATTTTAGTAAAAAAAGATATGTATTAAGGATAGGATTTCTAACTGGATAACTTTTCTTTTACAAGAGTTATGATTTTATAAAGTAAACTCTCTCCTCCTTTTGTTGACAATCAACAAAGTTTACTATGGGTTTTTGTAGAAGCTATAACTAACCACACAAAGAAAAAGTGAGTGTAAATCCTACTACTTTTTCCTGTAAACAGTTTTCCCTTACCCAAAGGGGTTAGGAGAGCTTAACATCTAGCCTAAAACTTGTTTCTAAATTAGTTATTTCTACAGGATTTTTAAATGCTCTTTAAAAATACTGTTTTGAATGGAAGGGTTCTCCAAAGCAGTTTATATTGACTAAGCAAAGCCAATTAGGAAATTCAGAGATATACTGCATTGTGCCAGCTGAATTCAATGATCAACACTTCTTAAATGAACATCCTGTATCTCATGATGCCACAAGTCAATATTTTGTTATATGCAGAACTTTTCATAGAATTGCTGGTGACAATTCTGTCAGCTTACTTTCTAGAATGTCTTAGCTTTGTCTTTCCTTACCAGATCTGTTTGCCATCAGACTGCCACCCACAACTGCTTTCAAGAAGCAGTTCCTTCACAATCTTTTCAACAGATTCATTGTTTAAGCTTCCACCTGTGTCACAGAAGACCAGTCTGCACCTGTTTAAGCCATAGAGCAAAATAATAACAGAGTAACTGACAGACAGAATGCAATAGAAGTCCATTTTCCAGACTCATGTGGGAATACAGAGCACGTCTGCTGAAACAATATCCAAGAGTCAATGATACTGTAGACTCAAGTATTACTTTGTAGTCAACCTAATAGCTTTTCCTTTCTCAGCATTTTACTATACACATCTTAACCACAATGTAGAAAATAAGAAATATTGTGATTTACAGAACTGCACAAAATGGAAACTATATATTATACCAAATACCTATCAAAATCGTCCAGCACATGCAACTAACTTAACATACCATTGCTTCAATACTTCACTCCAAAGGGGAATGTTCTTATAAAGTCTAGACCCCTATGTTAGGGCGCTGAATTCTAGGTCAGGTGCTAAGTGAGTTTTATATTAGGAGGACTCATTTGTGAAGAAATTAAATCCAATGTTTTCTGTATTTTTGCTACTGAGATCTGAACAAAGCATTTCTCCCTAGCTGATTCTCTGTGTCACTGATGCAGTCCTGGAGGATCACCCAGATTTCCCTGGGGTCATTCTCTCTCCGTGTGAGGAACACTGCAGAAGATCCCCTCTGGAATCAGTCAGCACCACCAATTGGCACAGGGGTGTGTGTGAGAGAGGACACCTATAGCAGCTGGTACAACTACCAAAACCAAACCAAACCCCAGAAAATCTGTAGGTCTACACTAGAAAACTACTTATCTTAGGAAGTGGTGCTGGAAACTTGAAGAACAATATATTTACTGCCACGTGCTTTAAGATATTAGTGCACGGTTTTTAAAACTTCCCCCGTAAGATGGTGTATTGCTGCATGCTTTTCAGGATTAATGCCGATCAACATTGGTTTATGGAGAATAGATCTGATCAAATTTACAATCTCATAAAAAGAAATACAAAATTTAATTGATAAAAGCAATAGTGTTGATGCACTATACTTAGACTTTTGTAAAGCATTTGACTTGGTATCAAAAGACCTGTTGTTTAAGAAACCAGAACAATACAAAACCAAAATGGCACACATTACATGGATTATAAACTGGAGAACTGATAAATCTCAAAACATAACTGTAAGTGTGGAATCATCATCAAGCGGGTGCGTTTCAAGTGGAGGCAAGCAGAGATCAGTTCTTGGCCCTACACTAGTTAACATTTTTATCAGTGCCCTGGAACAAAATTAAAAGTTTGCAGATAGATAACACAAAGACCGGAGGAGTGGTAAGTAACGAAAGTAAAATAATCTGAACTGCTTGGTAAATTAGGCTCAAACACAATGCCATTCATCCAGGAACAAAGAAGATGGGAGACTATCCTGGGAAGCAGACTGAAAAAGACTTGGAGGATAATCAGCTACCCATGAACTCCTGGTGAGACCCTGCGGTCAAAAGTCTAATGCAACGTTTTGACATATAAACAGGGCAATTTTGAGTAGGTAGGTACCATTATCTCTGCATTTGGCATTGTTAGGATTGCTGCTGGAATACTGTGTCTAGTTCTGGCAATCACAATTCAAGAAAGATGTTGATAAATTGGAAAGGGTTCAGAGAAGAGCCATAAGCATGATTAGAGGATTGGAAAGCATTTCTTATAGTGAAAGATGCAAGGAACTCAATCTGTTTAGTTTATCAAAGAGAAAGTTAAGGGGTGACTTGATCACAGTCTACAAGTACCTATATGGGGAGCAGAATTTCATAGAGGGCTTTCAATCAAGCAGACAAAGCTATAACAAGATCCAATGGCTGGATGTTGAATCTAGACAAATTTAGACAGGAAATAAGGCACACATTTTTAAACAGTGGGGGCAATTAACTTACCAATGGTTGTGGTGGATTTTCCATCACCAGACTTTCTTGAATCAAGATTGGATGGTTTTTCTAAAAGATATGCACTAGTTCAAACAGGAATTAATTCTGGGAAGCCCTCTGGTCTGTGTTATGCAGGAGGTTCACAATGGTCCCTTCTGGCCTTATACTCCATTTATGTATTGAGTCACCTAATATAGCTCTTGCACCATAAACATCAATGGGCCCAATCCACTCTTTCATGAGCCTATGTAAGTTTTGGAATTGGTCAACGGGAGGAGGATTAAGCCCAATAACTTACTAGAGAGAGGCTAGGTTCTTCTTCCTCACTGAACCTAAGGGAGGAAAGGCGATAATGAGCCTAACGTGACACTCTGGTGCCCCTTTTCCAGACTGCACAATACTGACAAGCCAAAGCAGCAATTTTTAGAAACCGTTAAAACATGTTTTAAAGAGGATTTCACTAAAGTCCCTGCACACATGAAAAGACGCTGAAGTTGTGCTGCATCTACTGTTCGTAGGATTAGAGAATGGATAATTATTTTCTGTTAGTGGGTAGCAGCAGACATATCTGATTAATGCTTATAGCTACTTTAGACACCCTTGTGGTTAAAGATAAATTACTGTGTATACTAAGTGGCACCACAAGAAACTGACCTGCTGCTTCTACTGATGTGTTTAGAAAATGAGAACATTAAACTGGTACAATATTAAATAAAACCACACTAGATCTGAATTATGTATTGTCTTTCCATTACTAAAACTGCATTCCTTGAAGTAGCCCTACATCATTTTAAGCGGGTTTATGTAAGGACACTGCAAAACAAGGCATTTCACGAAGTAATATTTTATGTCTCCTTCCTCCTCCCCTTTCTGCTATGCATCCAGTTGTGAAAATCCAACATTAAATTAAGTCTAGTGTTCCCAGACAGAGGGAGGAGTCCAGCCTTAACCAGAGTTAAGTTTTCCAGCTGCTTACAGGCCCCTCCCTTCCCCAACAGACAGGCTCACAGCAGTGCCTTAATTAGTTGTTTAGGAAGGATGTGACATCTTCCAATTTAATACATTTAGCCCTTCTTAGAGCAAATGTAGAATTAAACCTCAATATGCACTTGACAGATCTCTTAGCAACTAGAGTGGAATCAGCCAACAATGGATGATTCACGGTTTAGCTAGAGAGTGTGCAGAACTGTCTGCCAAAAGGCTGAATAAACTCACATTGCTAGACACTATGGTAAAATGTACCCTGATCTCTTTTAAACTATTATATCATAGAGGAAAGTTAAACTCCAGGCATTCCAACAACTCAGTAGAGTCTGGAAATACAATTGAACTGTAACATCTTGATTTTTTGAGAATTGATATACCTTTGTGGTTATTTTCCCCTTGAATAATGATACTTCCAAAAGAAAATAGCAAAAGTCCATCAGAGTCTATGAAATTAGGGACAAACACCTTTTTTCTGGTTTGAAATGTAAAAAGAGGTTTTTCAAAACACAAACTACTCCTCCTCCACTACAGTCCTTAATTATCACCAGTGATACTGACTGGACAGTTACCTGAAGACTATCTAATTTAAATAAAAGGACTGGGACCAAGTCTCCTCTCATTTAATTGTAAGTACACTATGGAGTTACACCCGGTTCTAATCTCCTCTTGCACATTTTAAATCTTTACAAGTCTCTCTAATCTACCAACTAAACTAAACTAACAGTAAGTGACACAAAAGAAAAGTAAAGTGATCCCTCTTGAGTGTTTATATGGTACCCAAAACAACAGGGCCCACATCCTGACTGGAGCATCTATAAAGTAGAAATAATAAATCTGTATTCTATGGACAAATTTCTGCTTTCACATACATGACCGATTTCACTAGGAGCCGCAGATTTTGACCTTAAGATGACTTCCTTTGTGGTCTATTCATTCTGTGTGAATATACCACATGCTAAGAGACCAGAATAAAACATTAATGAATTACAGAAAATAAACAAACAGGAAAACACTATAGGGATTAATCCAACACAAACAAGAGAGAACAAAATGACTGAAGAAAAATCACTGGCCTTTCCCCTTTTGCTACAGAAATCAATCAATCAGAATTAGGGCTTTTCCTCTGGCCCACTGGAGACCAAAATAAAATACATGGACAGTCAGTAAAAAGATCTATTTTCAAGAATTTTCAATAATGCCTCCCAGTGTTACAGCCTCATTTTAATGAAATTACAGCAAATGTTTTCTCAGGGTCTCTACTGCAAACTTTAGATTTAAAAGTCTAAGTTCAGAAACATTTCACTCAGCTGAACTTACAAAGATTCTTCTCCTCTCCTACATCTTAGTCCTTCTTTCCCATTGGATAGTGGGTGGGATAGTGCCTACCTGCTCCCGGCTAAGTGAGACCCTGATGGCACACTTCCCTCAGCACCCTCTTTTGGGGTTCAGAAATAAATCACTCACCTCCAGAGCTTTTGATCAATATTCCCCTTCTTCTGTGCTCTAGTTTATTTAGTTCATGTAGGTTCCCCAAAAGAGCTCTCCTTTAAGTGTAAGGTCTTAACAGCCCTTCCCCTTAGGAGCATGGGGGTTTTAGTCCTGGGTTTCCTGGCCCACAGATTCGCCCCTCAGGTTTGGGAATCTTCCAGCCCTCCTCCTGGGGGACAGGAGTTTCTGTCAGACTTCTCCCTCCTTGGCATAGGAAGTCCACAGCTCCCTTTGTTGGGCTGCACTCATCAGCTCAGGCCAGATGGGGCTTTCAATCAGCTTCTCCTTCAGCTGGTCCTACTTCCAATTAGTCCCCAGGCTCAGGGGCTCAGAAGGCAGCCTTTTCCTTCTAGGGTCTCATTCTGTTCTTCTCCTTATGTTTTATGATGAAGCAAACTCATCTACTGAGTCTATAGCCACCATCTACAACATTCCATGTACATTCATGCTACTACTCTCTTACCCTGCTCTATATTCTTAAGAAAACACAGTAGAGGTTTTGTTTTTTTTAAAATGCTACCCCACTTTCCCTGATATTCTTATCAAACCCCCTCATTGTGCAGCTG
Source organism: Trachemys scripta elegans (assembly GCF_013100865.1). NCBI lineage: Eukaryota > Metazoa > Chordata > Testudines > Emydidae > Trachemys > Trachemys scripta. The sequence goes on along the minus strand of NC_048305.1, from coordinate 79,914,063 downwards.
GTCACCTTAAAGCATCTAAGTTCTTCATCAAGAGCATTTTCCCCTGGGAACACTCCTTGCATCCCACAGCACATGATCAACTGTTTCTTTAACCTGACATATATTACACAACCCAAGTGAATAAACCTTTAGATTTTACATTCTAAAGGATTGGCAACAGCATGATTTGTGGGTAAGATCTAACTTGTACATTGACCTGGGTCTGGGGCTTGGTCCTTTGGATCGGGAGAACCTTTTTTTTTTTTTTTTTACTGGGGGTATTGGTTTTCATAACTATTTGTCCCCATAACAAGTGGCACTGGTGGTGATACTGGGGGGCGGGGTGGAGGGGGCTGTAACTGCCCTGCTCTAAGCAATTTGTCCTGAATAGATATCATCAGAAGTGTCCCACCAAAGGCAGCATCATTACAGAACTCCAGTGACACAAAAAAAATAAATATCCCAGTACACTCTGATTATTTTAAATCTAGCAAAAAGAACAGGAGTAATGCATGATCTCTGGTAGGATACTGTGGTCTCCACTGAATATTGCATGATCTAAACAAAAAACATGTACTGTAATAGCTAGAAACAACAAGCCATATGATGGTCTGAATTTCAGTCTTAACTTTGAATTGCCTCTCCTTTGTTGAGATTAAGATAGACTCTAAAGATTAGAATCATAGAAGATTAGGGTTGGAAGAGACCTCAGGAGGTCATCCGGTCCAACACCCTGCTCAAAGCAGGACCAACCCCAACTAAATCATCCCAGCCAGGGCTTTGTCAAGCCGGGCCTTAAAAAACCTCTAAGAATGGAGATTCCACCACTTCCCTAGGTAATGCATTCCAGTGCTTCACCACCCTCCTAGTGAAATAGTGTTTCCTAATATCCAACCTAGACCTCACCCCTTGCAATTGAGACCATTGCTCCTTGTTCTGTCATCTGCCACCACTGAGAACAGCCTACCTCCATCCTCTTTGGAACCCCTCTTCAGGTAGTTGAAGGCTGCTATCAAATCCCCCCCTCATGCTTCTCTTCTGTGGACTAAGTAAGCTCAGTTCCCTCAGCCTCTCCTCATAAGTCATGTGCCCCAGACCCCTAGTCATTTTTGTTGCCCTCCGCTGGACTCTCTCCAATTTGTCCACATCCTTTCGGGGGGGGAGGGGGTCCCCAAACTGGATTCAATACTTCAGATATGGCCTCATCAGTGCCCAATATAGGGGAATAATCACTTCCCTCGACCTGCTGGCAACACTCCTACTAATGCAGTCCAATATGCCGTTAGCCTTCTTGGCAACAAGGGCTGCTGACTCATATCCAGCTTCTCATCCACTGTAATCCTCAGGTTCTTTTCTGCAGAACTGCCACTTAGCCAGTCAGTCCCCAGCCAGTAGCAGTGCATGGGATTCTTCTGTCCTAAGTGCAAGACTCTGCACTTGTTCTTGTTGAACCTCATCAGATTTCTTTTGGCTCAATCGTCCAATTTGTCTGGGTCACTCTGAACCCTATCCCTACCCTCCAGCGTATCTACCACTCCCCCCAGCACAGTGTCATCCGCGAACTTGCTGAGGGTGCAATTCATCCCATCATCCAGATCATTAATGAAGATGTTTAATAAAACTGGCCCCAGGACCAAACCCTGGGGCACTCCGCTTGATACCGGCTGCCAACTAGACATTGAGCCATTGATCACTACCTGTTGAGCCCAACGATCTAGACAGCTTTCTATCCACCTTATAGTCCATTCATACAATCCAAACTTTTTTAACTTGCTGGCAAGAATACTGTGGGAGACCATATACAAAACTTTGCTAAAGTCAAGGTTCATCACGTCCACTGCTTTCCCCACATCCACACAGCAAATTATCTCATCATAGAAGGCAATCAGGTTGGTCAGGCATGACTTGATGAATCCATGTTGACTGTTCCTGATCACCATCCTCTCCTCCAAGTGCTTCAAAATGGATTCCTGGTGGACCTGCTCCATGATTTTTCCAGGGTCTGAGGTGAGGTTGACCAGTCTGTAGTTCCCCAGATTCTCCTTTTTCCCTTTTTTAAAGATGGGTATTATATTTGCCTTTTTCCAATCATCTAGAACCTCCCCCAATCGCCACGATTTTTCAAAAAGATAATGGCCAATGGCTCTGCAAGTACATCAGCCAACTCCCTCAGCACCTTCGGATGCATTAGATCCAGCCCCATGGACTTGAGCATGTCCAGCTTTTCTAAATAGTCCTTAACCTGTTCTTTCACCAGTAATTTACCTTCCTAATGTAATTTTTTGCCTTCAGGTTTTTAGTTAGCATAACTGGTATATCTTTTTTTTCTAAGCATCACTACCATGTAGGCCACAGAACATACCATACCTATATTTCTGTTTTACATAGTTACATAGTTAATTAAATTCAGTACATGTTACTCAACGGCTCACGTCAATCCCAGCGTGACATCAGGCAGCAAGAGAGAATTCACTTACTTACTGTTTTACCTTATAAGGACATTGCATGATAGTTCTGTGAACCTGTGCCGTCACACATTTTTTGCAGCTGTCAGATGCTTCTGAGCCAAAACTCAGTTTAGATTCCTGTATGTTGTGATAATCAGCTGGGGTTTGGAAAATCCTTAAAAAAAAAAAAAAAATCTGACGTTCTGGCAACTTAACAAAGCTTCTGAAAAAAATATAACAGTTTAACATCTGGACCAAAAATATTTTACGGAAGTCTAAGACCAGCATAGTACAGAACATTTTTCCACCCACAGTAACTGTTACAGTACAACACTTCCTTGTCCCTCGCTAAATAAAACAGGACCTGTTGTATAAAGATAAAATATTTTACTTGAAGTAAAGTATGGAATAGGGGAGAACCATTTTTATTTTCTGTTTATTTTTTCTGTACCATGAATTTCTTCAGTTGTTTAATATAGATCTTAATGTCCATCCACACTTAGTCCTATAACAGAAATGTTGCACCCTCTGTGTTTTCCCATTTAACATAAGAACAGGGGGAAAGTGCTAGAGAGAGGGGGAAAAAATCCAGCTCCACAGAAGTCTACCCTTCCTTTTTCCGCAATCTCTCCCGATGAGAGAAAAAAACATAGTACAAAAAGGAATGAACTAGTGCTGTAATTTAGAACACGCCTCTTTCTACATCTTGAGATCCAAGTTCAAGATTTGGTTTGAGTCACATATAAAAATATTCTTGGTCATCTCAACCTCGTTCCCAGTGGAGATCTGTCACATTTGGCAACAGTCATAATGAACAGCTATAGTTGTGACTCACTAACAATGAACTTTAAACATTCATAGCACCTTATCTTTCATCCTAAGGTTTCAGAGTGTTTTGCAAACATTCACGAATTAATTCAGAATAACCCATCATATTTAATATTAAATGAAACAAAGTTATTATTCAGTGTGATTTTGAATCCAACACCATAGGCATGTCTTCACTTAGGAAAAGCTCAGGATTAGACTAGAACTGAGGTATAGAATAGAACAAGATGCTCCATGTGGATGTAACTAGTTACCTGTATGGGCCTGAGCCAGTATTGTTAATCTTTTATGTTTCCTCCTCCTTTTGCAAGTTAATTTTATTGCTTCCGAAAAGCAGAACCTGATATCTAACTTCCTCATGAGGGCCTGATTGGCAACAACCTGCTATTCTAAGCCCAGGCATGTGAAACCCAGATTGCCAACTGTGCCAGAAAGGACAGTTGTTTCATGTTGTGCACAAGTAGGGACTACAGAGACCAAACTCATGGTCATCCTTTGTGACCCAACCCTTGGGTTTCCAGAGGGAAAGGCTAGAGACACCACTTCGCTTCACTGCCTGTCCTGCACCTGAATGACAGAAGCTCTATTTGCTCCGTTACTAGCTAAAGGCTTGATCCTTCAAAATCTTACTGGTCTGAGGTTTACTACTGCACAATGGCCCATTGGGGTATATGGGCAAGATCCTCAGCTGGTGCAATTTTGTTCCACTGACTTCAAAAAAGCTACATCTTTCCCAAAGCATTTGCTGCAATGGGGTCTGGACTTTCAGATACATTCACCCTAGCTCACTGTAGCTCAGATTTTCATGGGTGCACGTGTATAAATATAAGGAAGCAACAGGTTTAAATCCCCCATCTATCATGATCACCATAGAAGCTCTCACTAGCAGTGTTAGACTTCTGATGAATGAAGAGTACATACAGCTCACCTCAATTCACTGAGCAATGCTGTAGCATTTCAGTTAGCATGCCTACCCTTAAAAGGAAGGCCTACAGAATTCAGAGAATTAGGTCCTTTCTACCTAATATTATAGAGAATTAAACCTTATGCAGAATCATTTAAAAAAAACCCATAGAAAGGATCTCACTATTAAACACTATAGATCAGTGTTTCTCAAACTGGGGTTTGCGAGGGTACTCCAGGGGGTCCGCGGGCCCCTCTGATCAACTCCTCCCCCTCCCTCCCAGCGCCTCCTGCACGCCGCTGTTCCCTGGCATGCAGGAGGCGTGTGCGGGGGGGGGGAAGGAGAGCAGGGACGGGGCACGCTCGGAGAAGTGGGTGGAAAGAGGTGGGGAAGAGGAGAGGCGGGGTGGAGCTGGGGCAGGAAGTATGGACAGGGTCTTGGGGTTCAGCAGAAGGCTTTGGGGGTCTGTGACAAATTTTAAATCAAAACGGGGGTCCTCGGGTTGCTAAAGTTTGAGAACTGCTGCTCTAGATGATTAGTCATTTCTAAAGAGTATTATTAGGTTTGTCTATTTATAAAATGTTACGTGATTTTTTCCTTGAGGGTAAAGGGACTGTTTTGTTTTGTTTGGGACACTCCTCCACATGCTCATGAGCTGTGCTATACAAGGGTTTCCCTGTGCTACAGTATGCAGGGGCCTGATCCATCCCTACATAAATCCATTGGCCATTGCCCCCTGCCAGAGGACCAGTAGTGGCAGAACAACTTTGAGATAAAATTGGGGGGAAAGAATCCCTCTCCTGCTGCCCTGTGCAACTTCCCAAATACCAAACCTAGCAGGGAAAGTTTCATGCAGAAGAACTGATATATGGCCCTTTGGCTCCAACAGGAAAAGAAAACACACTTGGATTTCTGATTACTTATTTTGATCACGGTACATTATGCAGATGATTTACATGCATAAAATCCTGTGCACTAAGCCAAGAACAGCCCGCAAAGAGATGCTTATTCCAAGACCATACACTGCTTCAAGTTGCAGAAACATTGCAAAAAGAAACTAGAATCAAATCTAGTATGGAACAGGAGATTAGAGTTCATATAACCCCCGCTCTACCCCGACGTTATCTCCTAGGGATTTTGCTTACATAAGGACTGCAGAAGTTTTAAGGCCAAGTTATTGGGCTCAATACAAGGTAATGGTGAAGTTTTATGGCCTGAGTTATACAGGAAGTCAGATTAGAGAATTTAATGGTCCCTTATAGCAGGGGCGGGCAAACTTTTTGGCCTGAGGGCCGCATCGGGTTTCATAAATTGTATGGAGGGCTGGTTAGGGGAAAGGTCATGGCCCGGCCCCCACCTCCTATCTGCCACTCCTCCCCTGGGACTCCTGCCCCATCCAATCCCTGCCCTCTATCCAACCCCCCAGCTCTGTGCCCCCTTACCGCACTGCCTGGAGCGCCAGTGGCTGGCGGTGCTACAGCCACACCGCCCAGCTGGAACTGGGCCACGCTGCCGCAGCTACCACGCAGCACAGAGCACTGGGTCAGGCTGGGCTCTGCAGCTGCACTGCCCCAGGAGCTCACAGCCCCACCGCCCAGAGCATTGCGCCAGAGCAAGCGAGCGGAGGCTGCGGGGAAAGGAGGACAAGCGGGGGAGCTGGGGGGTAGCCTCCCAGGCCAGGAGCTCGGGGGCCGGGCAGGATGGTCCCACGGGCTGGATGTGGCCCGCGGGCCCTAGTTTGCCCACCTCTGCCTTATAAACTAAAAAGCTCCCATACCGACTTAGAGCCATGACTACCCTGAAGGAAAGGCAAATGCCTTTTTAAAAAGAGGTAAGATCTGATGGCGACCTCCATCAGTGATAAATCAAATCTTTAAGCTCTGTAATTTGAGTGTAAGTTATTCTTCTCAATTGCAGCTGAAATCTGAAGCCATGTCAATAAATGACTGGCACATATACAATATCTTTCAAGCATTTTAAAAATATTATTTAATCCTCACTACATGTCTGATGTAGGTTACTTTTCTACAGTAGCTATGGGGGAAAATGAACCTCTCTGTCTAAGTAATTTGGCCAAGGCAAGAGAGAGAACTTCTGAGAGCGCAGATTGGAATGCAGGAATTCCTGGCTCCCAGTGCTGTACTTAGACCACTAAATTGATTGCTTTGGAGCACAACACACAACTCAGTTTGGATGCCAAGGTACAGATTCTTGATGGCAGAACCTCAGAACAGTTGGCTTTTTTAGCAGAGCTGGAGAAGTGAAAACTGGCAGTAGATCAATGGCTGGAACTGGTAAAGAATCCAATATGTTCAAAAATGTTTGAATTCTTAGAATCTGAGTGAACGAGGAGAGTCATGAAGAACTTGTACTGTGGAAGAACCTGTACTCACTGTTTTATGACTCTATATACAAGAGGATCCTACTTGCATTAAAAAAGAACAAACAGGATCCTTATGAGGAAAGTCAGTCAGGCCAGCAAAACCAAAAGGTAGAGTTTTAAGTTTCCTTCTGGTATGTGACCTGCTCATGGAATTTTCGATCAGATCTCACAAGCAGCCAACAGGGATAAGGTAAAATATGAACAAAATAAAACATTCCCCAAGACCGGATTATGAAAGCCACACAAACTTTCCTTCCTTTAAGAAGTTTTTTCCATGGCTTCTATTTGCTTTCTTGTTGAAATTAAGAATTTTGTATTAAAGACATGCTGGGGTATGTGTTGTTTTCTTTTTGTTCTTTATACTCTTCTTCTGTTGATCAAAGAGAACAAAATCAATAATCACTTTCAATAGGTAACTGAGATGCTGGTAATTTAGCCCTGAAAGTCCATTCCAGCCTTAGAGGTTTATTATCTTCAGATAGAAATACACCCCTCTTCACATCAGCTTTTTTACTATAAACTTTAAAACCAAACCCGAAGAAAACAAAGCAAACACCACAGCACCTAACACCTCAGTCCTCTCTTACACCAAACCAAAAGCCAACCAACCACTCTTTCATTGCAAGGTGGAGTTACAAACTAGTCATCTGTTTATACAATTCTAGTGGCACTCATTTACCAAGTCTGGTGGGTGCACTATAGATTAGATAGAAGTACTTAATTAAATTGCGGACTGTCACCAATTATCTTGATATTAGATTTTATAGGGCATTTTCACAAGTGCTCACTGAGACCAGACTACATTAAAATCTCCTTGAACCAGGCAACACTATGATAAAGATATAACTACTGCAGCTTGAATACAATTGGAATTTCACTTCTGGTTTTACCACCAATTTTTATTAAATATAAATTATCATTCCATTTTGTAATCAAGTTTTTTAAAAAGGTAAAACTTAAGGTCACAAAAAATTGACTGTAGATCTTGCAAAGAAAGTTTATTTAGTCCTGGTCTTACTGCCACCTACAAAAGGTAACTCATCATGTTCTTTATTTTGTTTGTGTGTATATTACAGACTCTCTGTACACAAAACAATTTTTTTACTGTGTTTGACAGGACAGCATACAACTTAACATGTTATTATAAGAGACTTTGAGAGCATAAGTAGTTTCCAAATGGTAGAGATTTAAGGATTGGGATTTTAGAACTGTTAAGTAACTACTACTGTACATGAAGATATTCTGCCATTTAGGCACTCACTTTGCAATAGGCTCCATATGTACCGTTGTAGAGCCACACTGACTTAACTGGGACACTGATCAGGTATGAGGGCCCATCCACATGGATTAGATTATAGGATCAGGGCCTCATTTGCATTTGCACTGTCATATTTTACAGAGTATAACTAAAACAGGCTTGGTGAGGAAAGTCGTTAATCTTACTAACAGACTCCATCTTAAAACAGCTGTCTTCCCCACAGGACCAAATGGAACTCAATTAAAAATACTTGTAGCCCCAGTATTAGTCTTGTAAAGGAATGATTTACCTAACAAATACAGTTTTTGTTATCAGTGAGATTAATTCGTTAGCAAAAAAAAACATTGAAAATCTTTTTTAAGCAATGCATGCTGCTAGAAGATTTATAAAAGATGCTTTTAACAAGTAGTGGTTAAACTACTGATTTTACAAACACAGTACAACCTTGTAATAGGGCAGCACTTCTAACTTCAACTAACAGGACACGCAGACTGCCGCATGGAAGGGACTCCTGTTTGGGGGCATGCGAGCCGCCTGCACACACTAGCACTACCAGAGACAGCTGCTGGTGAGCCTGGTGCCTGCCCCAGTGGGCAGGGCTGGTGGCAGTACAGCCACAGCAGAGTATCTGTCCACGCAGGGTGCTGGCTCCTGCGAGCGGCGGCCCGACACGCTGCTGCTTTCATTGCTGCAGTTCCCAGTAGAGCACCGCGGTTCCATGGATATTTGATTTATATCCACAGATACACATTTTATGTCAGCGCAGGGCTCTACACATTCAACAGTATTACTGACCAAGCACTTGTTTAAATGCCACGATTATATAAGTCGCCTAATCAACATATGAAAGTAAAATCACTAAATCTCAAAAATATTTGTCAAGATAATACTGTATGTAAGGCCAGACCGTAGCATACTGAACAATATTGTTAACTTAGGTACTATGGATAGGTGGCAAATACTGTGGCTTTAAACACTAGCAGTCTCACTGAAGTTAAGGGGACTGCTCATATATTTATAGTTAAGCATGTGCTTACTATAAATGTGCTAAATAAATAAATATAGTTAAGCATGTGCTTACCTTGCAGGAGTAAGCCCTATTTATTCATTTGCCTTATCTGAGGCAGACCGACATGATTTCACTTTTTAGTCATCCTTTTCCTTAAAAAGGATAAAAGTATTTTTTAAAAACAAGTTCTGCCTCTGGGATCCAAATATTACATCACCCCCAGAGGCCATCTTTCAATAGCATTCTGATCTTTCACTTCATTCCAGGTCCCTAGCATGAACTAAATCTTGTATCTAATTACACATTTTTCTTAAGCAGCTCACACTGACTGCCTGCACTTGTGGCTGCTCTAAGCTAGAATGACTTCTCAAAATGTCTTGCCAATGTTCATATTTCTTTGACGGATAAATGTAGGCTATATCCCAGATTGAACGCACTGCTTCTAGCACTGAATGAGACAAAGTTTTTTCTTTTAATTTAAAAATGATCAGACATGCATTTAAAAAAAAAAAATCACGAAGGGGTTAAGGATTTGTTTCTCCTTTTCTTTCCTACTGTTTGTGAGGCCTAACTATGAGTCAACCTTTTACCAGATCAATATTTCTTTGCATGAAATTCAGTAGGGATGTGATAAATCCACTTTTGGCATGTGATGCCAAATACTTACCTAAAAATACTGTCGTGTATAAATACAAGTCTGGATACGACATTATACAATTTATATAAAATTACTGTTTTACTAAAAAAAAATTCCTATATTCACGTAGCTTCTCCTAGCAATACAATTCAATGGTTTTAAAAGCTTCAATAGGAACATTGCTTAGTTTTAGAAACATCAGCAGCATATTTAAAAACTACATTAAAGCATATCTGGCAAAGGTGCTTGAGTTGTGTGGAGTAACTCCTGTAGAGAGAGCTTCAGGAAACTGTGTGCAGTGGAAAGTAGGTTAAAATCTGAAAACCTGGTGTAGAATTACAAGTAGTGCCATTACTCCTTAAAATGGAGTGCGAATGGATTACAGTTCGAAAAACACAAAAGCCTTTCTGCATTTTCTGGCGGCACCTCACATCTACACCAACAAGCCTCCCGGGTACAGAGCCCTGAGGAAGATAAAGCCCGGTTGGGAAAATGGAAAGGCCACGCATGGAAAAAGTAAGCTCAGGAAGGACAGCACTAGCTCAGACTCCCTACCGTTTGCAGTTAATGGAGCTTGAGAGACAGCCTTTTCCCAGCAGTAAGATATATTAGTTTGGAATGAGGCTCTTTGTATCAGAGGTTGGATAAAATTAATTTTATCTTCTCTCACTTTTCTTTTTCTGAAACCCTTCAGCCATCCCACATGCAGTGGCCATAGCACAGTAATGAAATTCTGAGCTGAATGAAAAGAAGGATCCAGCATGCAAACGGCAACATCTCTCTTCTTTAGATGCTACATCATTAAAATACTCAGACAGAAGAGGACAAGGATTCTCCTCCGCCTCCCCATCCCCCATTCCCATAGCTTTGATGCCTTGCTCAGGCTCTTCCATGACAAGCTGAACATCAGAGCCAAATAACTGGCACCAAAATAGATGTGTAAGCATCAAGAGCTTTTCTTGCACCTTCAGAGGAAATACCTTGCAAGAATTTGAATCACAGGCTCCCCTCAGACTCTTTGTCTTGTTTGAGTACAGCAGTGGTCTCTGATCACTTTCTACACAAGGCTTTCTGTAATAAAGGATGTGGAATTCCATCTCGATATCTCCAGAGAATCCCAGTTCACAACCAGGCAGCTTTGCAGCTCACAGAGCTTTTGGAAACAGCTGCAGATGATGTTTAAAATGGATGATCCAGCATCTGGTTCATTGCATTCATGTTTCTCATGAAGCCTTGATTCTAAAACAAAAACACCCAACCTCTATCATTTATCCAAAGTTGCAGGGTGTAGACAAAGTTGCACAGGGTTACCATATTTCAGGTTCCCAAAATAGAGGACCCTGCGGGGGGAGGAGCTGGGGAGGTACAATCAGGGGAGTGGGAAGGGGTACCTGCAGCAGAGGTACTCACTGGAGGTGGGGGGCAATGTCACTCCCTGTCACTGTGGCCCAGACGCAGCAACAGCTGTCAGTCAGTGCCTCCCTGTGGGACCCCATCTCCAGGGCTGAGAACCAGGGTCTGGGTGGGTGGGATCTGGCAGCTGTGGCTTCAGGGGAATGGGTCAGTCAGCTGCCAATGCAGGAGAGGGACCAACTGGGAAGCAGACCAATCGGGGCTCCTTCTGAGCTGCAGCATCTGCGCTGCAAAAGCCCCAGACATTTCCTGTTATTTGAAATATCCGCCTGGACCGAGGAGAGAGGCTCAAAAAAAGATGCAACGTCTTGGAAAACCCAGACATATGGTAACCCTAGCAAAGCAGCCTAAACTGTATACTTTTACGTCCAAAAATGCTCTCAGCATTTTCATGGCATTATTTCAGATAACACGATGAGAGTTATTCCTGGCAACCGGCCATTTATCAAGCCTACCTGGAAAAACATCTGAAATAGTTCCTGTGTGTCTGCCGTTTACGGACTAGAAATGCAAAGCAAAGGATCTTTGACTCTTTAGTGATACAATGAGCTGTGCAACCAAGGGAAACAGGGCAGAGAAGAGTACTACTTCTTTTGTGAACTTGTCCCTTCTGACTGAATAAATTATTGTGTTGTCTTTAATACGGACAGTATTTTCAAGCAAACTCACTTCGTATCATATTATCAATATTGCCAACCCCAAATGTTCAAAAATCATGAGTCAGACTCACCAAAAATCACGAAATTGGCTTTAAAATCATGAGATTATGTAAAAATAATAGATTTTGTATTCTTTTGGTCTTCTGCTATTTGAGCCGTTAGGGTGCATTGGGTCGCATTTTGAAGATTTCTCCACATCCACATTGGGCTAGAAACTTACTTTCTCTTTAAGAATTAAGGCTGAAATCATCATATATCCACTTGACCCCAGGAGCTGGGGCTTTAAGGAAAACAATTTCATGAGAGTTGGCTACACTGTTATTTGGAAAGATTTGGCCAAAGCCCACATCCTCTACAACAGAAGCAGGTTAGGAGCTGCCATCAATTTCCTTGTGCCAAGACGGATCTTTATCAGCCTCCAGCAAATCCATCTTCCATAGCATTGTCTGGGACGCTTTGCTTCTCCAGGTTTTTCTGCAAGGCTCTTGATGTAACAAAACTCTGCTGCCCAAGTACTCATTGCTAGTCCTTCATAAGAGTCATTTTCAGAAGTTTGTTTTCAACATGCTTCATCATGGCTGATGTGTATTCTTCTCAAGAAGTTTCTGTTTTACAGAATGCAGACACTGTTTAATATGGTTAATCTGATTTGCTGACTAAAAATAAAATTCCTCAGTTTAAATAAATGTCTAAGCCTAAAATAGCAATCACTGTGTTTTCAGCAAACAAAATGCTTTTCTTTACTGTAATGGCAAAATATTTTGCAGTGCCTGTGATGGGATGGATAAAGAACACACTGAGCCAGGGCAAAAGGGGTGAATGTTCTGTCCTGCATACAGGTGTCCCTGCACTGCATCATCTGCCAGGCTGATTAAGCCTGGTGGGAGGACATCCAACTGGATGAAATAAGAGCCCAGACAAGGTGGGATTTGGGGAGAAGACCTAGAGGGTTAACTAAACAGCCCTGAACTTGGAACCCCAGGATCAGCCAAGCCTGGGAAAGGGCTTGGACAGGACTTCATTTTTTTAAATTCATTTCTTAGTAACCGGATAAAATTTGACCCTACATAGACCAGTGGGAAAGTCACCTGCTTACAGTGTCATTGACAGCCTACTTCCCCCCCCCCCCACACACGTTCGTTAAATATTTAAGGAATTCACACCAAACTATCACAGCTAAGAGAATCTTAAATTAGGAGAGAATCTAATATTACTTGACATTTCTTTCCCTGCTTAAGAAAACAATATTGTAGGGCGGCGGTTCTCAACTGGGGGTCCATGAGCCCTTTCAAGGGGGCTGTGGGGCCCCCTGCAGTGCTGAAGCCTGGAGCTGAAGCCTGGAGCCCCAAGCCCTGGTGCTTCCTGTAGGGCAGAAGCCCTGAGCCCATGGCAGAGTTGAGGACATGGAGGGTACTCCCCTTCTCCCCCCCCCCCCCCCAACAGCAGCACAAGAGCACGGCAGTCCTGGGAGCAGCTCCACACCTCCCCCGCCCCCATCTCTTCTCCCCACCCCGTGGCCAGATCAGAGGCAGGAAGCCAGAGCCAGGCAGTGCAAGGCAGCCTCTGCTGCTCTGGCTGGTACCATGGAGCAGGCAGTGGCAGCGTTCCCTGGTCTCCTGCTGGTGCTCCTTAGCTCCCAGCCCCCTTTGCTCCCACTGAGGCAGCTGGTAAGAGCCCCCTGGGTGGGGAAACCTGGTTCCATGGCTGGCAGACACCTCCAGAAACAGGGACTGCAGGGGAGTCCTCCCAGCATACAGGCCCTAGTATCCCTTCCCTGCACCCTAAGCTGTTTTCAAACGTTTTGAGCTAAGCTCCCCACCTTTGAGTTATAATTTTTGGTTGCACCCCCCCATCCCACATCCCAAAGAGGCTGGGTGGCCTGCTGAGGTGAGTCGGGGTGGAGGTGGCACTCCCTCCTTTGACCCTGCCATGCGAAGGTGGCTCAAGCCCTGCTGGCCCCTGCTCCCCCCCATAGACATCAAATGACACCTATGCCCAAGGCCCATGCCCCGAGGTTCCCCCCCTCCACACCGGGCCCTGGAGTTTTTATAGCATGTTGAGGGGGGCCTCAGAGAGAAAAAAGGTTGAGAACCCCTGTTGTTGGGTATTGAGTCTTCAGGGCTACAGCAATCACCACACAACACTTCACTTTGACCAGGCTAACTGACATTGTACTTCACCATCTGCAAAAACGTGCACAGAGTATTGATGTCAATACTCTATTGATAGTTCTAGCCAGTTTTCTAGATCATACTGAACACTGGCAACTGCAGCAATGTCTATTACTACACATTTTAGGAGAGCTATTAGTATTCTAGGGGTGCATAGGATGAGTGGATTTCCTGCTAGCTCATCTTACTGTCTGGGGCAGGCACTAGCAGGACCAACCCCGTAGTACCTTAATTGGCAGCAAGAACCCAGCCAGGCTAGAAACCCAACATTCCACTCCTACCTGCCCACGGTGCAAGCAGAATACCTTTGATAGGTAGCAAATAGGTGGAGGCTGCCTGGACTTGACGTAGCTGCCAATCTATGTATTTAGTTAAGCCAAGAAACTGGCTACTGTGCCCCACCCAACCTTGGAAAAAGGAGATGATAATTAGCACTCTAGCTAGTAGATGGCAAGAGCATAAATCAGTGCATTAAACAGCACTGAATACAAAGGCTGCTGACCACGGCAATGATGCCAACACAAACATACAAGCAGTACACAGTGCTCTTCTGTGCTGGGCAATATTGGCAGAACAAGATACCTCTTAGGATCTAGCATCTTTACTGCCTTCTAGAACAACCATGAGGTCAGAAACATTCAGCCAGGTATCTGGATATTCAGTAAGGCAAATCCCCATAAGATTCTTTTAAAAATCAACAGAAAAGTATCATTATACTATTGGCTAGACAAGTCTATCATTTTAATAAAGGTCACAGACTAGAGTTTCCTGCCAACATTTAAAGTAAATAAAAAAGTTACACTTTGCTTTTTCTGAACTTGGGATAAAAGGTAAGATTTCCTTCCTGAACACTTTTACCTCTCCAGTTAGATGGAAACTTGTGCGCTCATGGAAATAACATTTTCCACAGTACTAGTCTGTGACTCAGAAAGGAGAATACATACCATAATAAAAAAAGTTACAAACACACACCTCACCTCAATACTTGTCTGGAAAGACCACCCATTTTATGGGGGTGGAGAAGTGATATGTTATTCAGTTTCCATGACAGTCCTTGTTCTGAGCCCTCCAGAAAAATAAATAATAATAATAATAAAAAAATCACCAAAACAAAACACCTCTAACAGTGTCAAATTATAAATATTTGTTTCACAATATTCAACACTGGCCAGCTGAGACAGAATTTAATTTTGCCAAAGAACTCAGGTTGGCGTTAAATAGACACAGAGTTGGATGGTCACTTCTTTATTAACTATTAATCCTTAACCCACACAGCCTCCTAAAAACAGGATACATAAGAGTCTTTTTGTAAAAGAGTGCTACATACTGGATATCTGCTGCAATGTATAAAAACAGACTCTATAAAAACTCACCTGGGAGTTGTTCATTAGTCTCTAGAGAGCTATATTTAACTTTTAACTTGGGTTTTGCTAAAGTAGTGAATCAAAATAACCAAAAACTAAAAAAGTGACCAGTTGCCTTGTGTTAATACAATGTAGTGCTAGAACGCAAGATGTAGTTTATGTACATATTTTGATTGTTACCTTCTCAAAAATATTCCCGATGTACAGAACTACTTTAAGTTAATTTTGACCAAGCTCTTTTACACAAACTTGTTTAATTTTGGCATGACTTAGTTATCCAAACAGAGTCGTATCCATAGCCATCTTCTTCCTCTCCCCCACCCTCAAATTTATTGCTACAAACGATGCATGTGTAGATCGATAGGAAAGTTAATTGGAGCATCATAATGTAATTATAATAGAATCCTGACTGGCCAACGTCTACTGTTATCCAAAGCCAGGTGATATCCCTGGGGTTGGATAAGTGAGATTTTGCCTCCCACTCTTCTCAGTTTGAATAGAGATGTGTTCCTTTTTAAAAAACATCTTTAACTATCTCATAAGAACTGGCAGGGAGTGTGGGCAGCTTCCCCAAAGCAGGAAGCTCAGGGAGACTTCTGCATGGATGTCTACATGCACTACAGTGACCTTTGGATAATCAAGGCTCTACTCTATTTGAATGACTCATGCCTCAGGTCATTTAACATTCTGATCAGTTACACACTATTTACAAAGCAAAGTCATGACAGAGAAAAGGAAGCCTAAGCAAATAGAATAATACAGAACCATTGACACTGTCTCCCTGGATTTGTTGTGCCACCAAAACCATGGAACACTTTGAAAGTGAAGGGAGTAATGTAGATTAAAGCTTCCGATGTGGTCATTTCCTGTAATATTCTCAGTGGAGTCAGGCTGTGTGTCTGCAGTCGAGTCTGAATGCCTGCTTTAGTGTTAGTCTGAGAAATCGGCAAGGGAAAAAAATGGTATTGGGATAAATTACAGTTTGTGCATGTTTATTTTTAATAAAGAGAAGTCAGTGTTTTGAGCACTCTGCCTAAGCACTGGATTCACCATTTGGCTTGCTGAGAGGGAAGGTCTGGAGCTTGTGAATTTGTTCAGAATGCAACTGGAATCTGTGCTATTCCTCCAAATATTGTGTTTGTCTAATAGTCTGGAGGTTCTTTTCCCCCCACCCCATATTGGCACCGAAAGGGCAGTGGAGAGAGTGTATTTTAAAGTGAGACAGTCTGTCTGCTGCCAGAGCAGGGGCTCATATACATTTTTTCAACAAGTGTCAAAGAATTATAAAACAAAGAAGTTTCACGTAGAACAACAACAATCATAGGATTAGCACGAGTGAAGGAAGAGGAAATACCACAGAAGTACTCAGAAACAAATGAGCACAAAAGAATGGTATTGCTAGAATCCCAAAAACACTTGCTTCAGAAAGCAACATAGCAGAAGAGACTGACAGAAGCAACAGATTAAGCCCTGAAAGGGTAAAGGGGGTGAGAGAATAAAACAGATCTGTTTAATGGGATTAAGGACGAGACAGAAGAGGATTTTTATCTCACACCAACATACAAGACACAATTCTAGTTACATGTGTGTTTCTAGAGGACGTACTAGAATGTGGATTAAAGGCTCTCAAAATGAGTTGTATGCATCTTTTCTCCCAACAAAGATTACACATGATGAAAGAGGCTTCATCTTAGCAGAAAGCGGAAAAGGACCTTGCATCTGAGCTGCTCACACTGCATGTTTTATGAACTACAGAACGTCTAAATTATTTAGTGTAAAGGGTTTGGTGGTAAGGCAAAATTAATAAAATTTTTAAAACCAAAGTACATGAAGACAGGCAGAACTGAAATCTTCTATCAAACCATTTTGAACCACTTCCCTTTTAAGTTTAGCTTCCACAGAAATAAATATAACAAAAAACATTTAAAAAAAATCTTGGAAGTAAGAGTAAATTCTAATATGATCTCACTAAAAATCATTAATGTTACACGGACAGGTGCAGTAAAGCATACAGAAACTCAATGTATGCTAGAAACCAATGAATACGCCATTTCATTTTCTGTTGTCCAGGACTTTAAGAGCCAAACCCTGCTTGCCTTATTCATGTGAACTGTCCACTCTTGTAAAGTAGTGATTAAGGTAACAGACATATTGGATGTGTTAACAATTGAGATACATCTAAACTAGTTTCTAAAACAGAGAATTAGAAGTCAAAAATGCAGAAATTGAAGTAAATGAGACTACTCAGAGAAGTACAGGCCTGTGTAAGCTCAAAAGCTAGTCTCTATCACCAACAGATGCTGGTCCAATAAAAGAGATTACCTCACCCTCTTGTCTCCTTACCACGGAAGGCACTTGGCAGACCACAGATTGAGGCCTCTTCTCGAAAGCCCAAGATTCTGCAAGAACATACTAGGATTACAGTCAGTGAACTGTACCATCACTTGTGAAGGCTGAGTGCAAGTTAAGATCCAGCATGCAACGGATGCTGCAAATCCAGTCTTTGAAGTACCAAACAAAAAATAAAATAAAAAGTCTGGATTCCCTGAGCTCTGCTGCTTTCTAAATAAAACTTTAAATTGACCATCTAACCAATGAAAAAAATCCTCTGGAAGATTCAGACTCAATTTAGAAGTGTAGGTCAATCTCTTGGGAAAAAATATGAAACTCCAAATTAAGTGTATGGGTAAAGTTGCAGAATAAACTCTTTTTATTTTTCTAGGAAAGATTTTAAAATAGATGGAACCCATTAATCATTTATCCTTGACAGTGAGTCATGAGCCTCATAAGAGACCATTTCTAATGGCTGGCAGTGCAGTGATACTGAATAAAAAAGTTAATGACAAAGGCTGTCTCTAA
Source organism: Trachemys scripta elegans (assembly GCF_013100865.1). Taxonomy (NCBI): domain Eukaryota; kingdom Metazoa; phylum Chordata; order Testudines; family Emydidae; genus Trachemys; species Trachemys scripta. The sequence continues at coordinate 79,896,152 of NC_048305.1, read as the reverse complement.
GCCAGCACAGTGATATTGAGCTTCTACGGGAGAAAAAAAAAAAAGTTTGATTTTTTTTTTTTTTTATTCTCAATTCCAGAAACTCAGATACTCTCAAGTATTTCAGTATAAAAGCCCAGCAACCAGGCCTACATTTTACTGGAAGTCACATGAAGGTTCAAGTTGCTCCCTTCAAGTCCCCTGTCTAGACCCTTTTGAAAGACTACTAGGACATTGCTAAGAGATCGTGTTGTATACTCATGTTAATAGAGACCAAATACATCTGTGATATGGATCAGTTTCCTGGTCTAAGATTCTCCACTTGAGAATAGCCCTTTGCTAGAAATTGCATGATATAGGCATGTACCCGGTCACAGAGCTAACTATTCTGAAGCCAAAGGAGGATCCACCAGCATCAGGAGAAAGTAACCAAATTTATACCACAGTCCTAAGGTACATACCAACTAAACCAAAGTTCACTTTTAGGATAGACGGTTTAAAGACTGATCCATTCTTACCCCAAGCCCAGCAAAGCCAATTGTCAGCCTGATGGTACCTTGTTATGGAGGTCTATCTGTGCAGCATTGCTATAAGCAATAATTGACAAGATACAGGTATATTCTCATTTTACCTTAAGTGTGGTTGTAGAGGGAAAGACATTCTCTCCACCCTTCCAAATTCTGGTTAGTTTCAAACTGTGTTTCAGACCAGCAAATCCCCCAAACAACCTTGAAAGTGAAAATTAATAAAAGTTATAAATAAAGGAAGATTGGTGATGTTTAACATAGAGCCTGGTACAAAGAGCCAATTTTCTGGAGGAGGAGAATTGCATCAGCAAGCACACACCAGCAACTGTTGCAGCGATTGCCTCTCTTATCAAATTTCATACCTTGTCTTCAACTCCGATTTATCCACGGACAGAACTGCTTTCCCTTCACAAGTGCTGAAGCACGTACCTCCAAATGACACATACTTTATCAAAGAATTATACTACTTACTGCTCTGCTGACTACATACCTTCTATGCTATAGAGTAAGCCTTCCAGGAAGTGTAGAGATGCTACACTTCTTATAAACATTGTCACAGGAAACCAAACTATCTACTCTTCTCTCTGGGGCAGAGTACAGGGCACTCAGGCTACAGCTACACAGGTTAGTAATAAGTCAGTTATCTCATTTCTGTATAAAGAAGAACAGGAGTACTTGTGGCACCTTAGAGACTAACAAATTTATTAGAGCATAAGCTTTCGTGGACTACAGCCCACTTCTTCGGATGAGATTCTGTTCAGAGTAAAGGTTTTATCTTGACACCACTCTGTTCATCAGTAAGATCCTACATAGTATGAAGGGGAAAACTATAGAGGAGTTAACTACAGAATCAAAACTAAAAAGTCAGTCCTGTGAATATGGAATAAAAAGACTCAGACCAGATTGTCCTGGTGTGCAACAATAAAAAAAAGTCTGAACGATAACTAAGGGGAGATGGAGCTGATACTAGAAAGGACAAAATGTATATGCTAAGCAGCAGAACAAACAGAAACACAAATAAAAAGCCCAGAGAAAGCACAGAGCATGACAGATAGTAAGACAGTTAACCAAGCAAGGGAAATGTTCACAGAAATTAAACTGGCCAAGGACAAAAATATGGAAGACAGAAAACAATGCCAACAATGTGGCAACCACAATGCGTATAGGAAATGCCTAACATTCAATCAAATATGTAGGAACTGTAATAAGCCCAACCATTATGCTAAAATGTGCAGAGAAGGCAGGAAAGATTGGCTAATTAACGTCACATCCAAGATAGACATTGGAGCACAAATAAATGTAATAACAGAAACTGAAAGAGAGATGTAAGTGGAAGAGTCAATGTCTCTGAAAGACTATAAAAGCAACAATTCCAGTGCAGGGCAAGTGCATGCTAACGCTTAAATACAAAGGAGAAATGATATAACAAGAGTTTGTGGTGGTACGGAGGCCAAAAACCAGTCTTGGGTCTGCCCATATGTGAGGTGCTTGGTCTTGTTAAGAGGATATTTACCACAGACGGATAGAAAGCCAACACAAATCCAGATATGTAAATATACCTCTACCTCGATATAACGCTGTCCTCGGGAGCCAAAAAAATCTTACCGCGTTATAGGTGAAACTGCATTATATCGAACTTGCTTTGATCCACTGGAGTGCGCAGCCCCTTCCTCCCCCTCCCCGCCTCCGGAGTACTGCTTTAGTGTGTTATATCCGAATTCGTGTTATATCGGGTCGTGTTATATCGGGGTAGAAAAGTGTATCAATAGCATCATATGAAGATGTATTCACAAAGAGTGGGTGTCTCCCAGTAATGTACAAGATACAGTTAAGAGGAGATGCAGAACCCGTGGTACATGCTACATGAAAAGTTCCACAAGCCTTAAGCTGCAAAATGTGACAGCAACGGGTATTTAGAGACTAGAAAAACCAACAGATTGGGTTCACCCCTTAGTATTTGTAGATATAAAAAAGGAGGGGGATAACTTGGCCAGACAAATTAAGTGAGAGCAGACATACAACTGGAAAACAATTCACAAGTTGACCCTGTGGGCTTGTCTATATAGCATCAGCAAGCTCACTATAGCGGTGTGATTTGTAAAGCGCATTCTAATGTGTTATGCTCCAACTGTCCTGTGTAAACCCTGCTAGCATGCTCTAAAAGATACCTAGTTTGCATTGAAATAGTCCTGCTTCAAACAGGACTACGTTAACATGAACTGTGTATCTTTTAGAGCATACCAGGTCAACGCAGGGCAGTTAGAGCACATGTTAGAATGTGCTTTACCCTGTGGCATGCTTTGCCACGTCGTGTAGACAAGCCTTGAGACTCAACATCTTGTTACAGAGAAGAATTTGACTAAAGAGGGTTTGTAATGAAGCATATCATGAAGATTGCTCAAATGCTCTAGAAGTATTTGGTTGTATTGAGGCAACCTAAAAAGTTATGTTAGTTATGGTAATTTTAATATCTTGATAGTGTTTTAGTTAAGTCAGAACATTTTTTTAAAAAGGGATGTAAAAAAGGAAAATTAAGCTACAGCATAAGTCCTCCAGGAAGTGAAAAGATGGTTAAACTGCCTGTACATTCCAGATGCAATCTTTGGCCTCATGGGATACATTTCCTGCTGGAGCAGAAACAAAAGAAGCCCAGAACAGGGCAGCGAGAGGCTGCAGCTGCACAGAGTAGGAAGTTTATTACCTCATTTCTCTAAGTAGTTTGGGTTCATAATAAAGGGTGTACCTTGAAACCAGTCTGTTCCTCATTCAACACTATCAGTACAGTCTTTCTGCAGAAACCTGGGCAAAACCCAAGAAAGAATATTGTCTGGCTAGGGCTGAAGATCCACGCCTTCCAACCTAACTTCAGTTACAAGATAGCAAATACATCAGAAACATCAACGCACTTAAGACTCGTCTGGACAAGTTTCTAAGACAGAAATGAAGGAAAATATTTAAGACATGATAAGGAGCAGAAGGGCCTGTTCCTAATTGTGTGTCAATATGTAATGCTTTAAATTGACCGAGTTCACCCAACTGTCATTTTAAGCATCAACCAATTTATAGGCCAGCAAAAAGTGGGCAGGTGTCAAGACAGGATGCTAAAGCTCACAGATAACACCAAGGGCCTTGGTACAAGGAGGTAAAGCAGAGGATGAGTGGGAGTCTACAAGATTCACAGAACTAGTCCTCTAAACCCCTGTGACAATCTGAATTAAACTGTTAGAAATTTTCTCTCTCTCTTTTGCCCCTCTCAGTTTCATCACCATCCTTTTGGGACATGCAGGATGATCGTTGCCACTGTGCTGCTAGATTCTGCTAAAGTGATCAGTCAGCAAATGGAGGTTCTGTTGGCACCAGCATGACACTGTTTAAAAAAAAAAAATCACTTATCCTAATTAACTTTAGGGAGGGAGCTAGCATCGCTAAGGGAAGTGTTGGCTATGCTTAGGAAAATCATCACTGTCCATCATTCTTTTGGAGTGGAGCTGTTTTGTCACTTGGTAGCGTTTCTCTAGTTTTTTCCACTCTTTTTTTCCCCAGCCACCACACAATCTAGTAGAATTACCAAGATCCACGAGAGAGCTAAGGATGCCAGTGGTATTGCTGACCACTATACAGTTTATCTCAGACTTTTACAGTAGCACACAGTCATGTGTGTGTTTATTTTTCTCCTTGTATGCCTTTGATTGTGGCACAACCTTCCACCTCCTCAGAAGCATCATCTGATTGATTTCACACTCTTGACCGGAAAGGAGAAACTTGCATTTGGGACTGTTCTACCCTGACAAAGGGTAAAGCCTCATGGTTTATACTTCTAAGCTCTAAAATCTGTAGCACTATAGGTTAATTCCACTTTCATTCTTTTGAATTAGATAAACTGGGTTCTATGCAATTTACTATATGGGAGAGAGGAGACTTTTGCCAAACAAGATCTTTTTAAAAAGATCATGTGTCTTTTCTGCTGTTCATGAGCATTGAAGAATTCAGAGCATTTTCTGTAGTAACAGAAGCTGGACATAATGGGCTTGGCAAAAATTCACCTCCTTGCCCCTTAGTCACATTAGATGATGTGATGCACAAAGCACTGGTTGAGATCTGCATGCCTAAGGTGGCTGCCCTTCAATGGTGCTCCGTGACCAGTCTATGAAGCACTTTGAGGTGAAAGGCACTGAATAAGTGTGAAGTATTCTGGTTGACACATTTGCACTGCTTTATGTAACTTCCAACTAAGCAACTAGACTTCCCACTGGACTTTCATCCAATTTGTTAGGAGATTGCAGTTATGTTATTGAATACAGGAAGGTTAAAACTGTGTCCATGTTTTTTAAAGAAAGTTTCCATTTATTTCTTGATCTCATGGAAGAATAGAACTCATCCCATAAGCTGAGCACGTCTAGGATTTAAATTAATGAAAGGGGAGAGCGAGGGACCAATTGGTTCCCCGCCTCCTCCAGCTGACCTATGGGTGGATAAAGCCTCTGGAGGAAGAGGGGGCCCTCCGTGAGGTCCCATAATCCGTGCTCTCCTCTCAGCTTCTACTGGGGCTGTCCCAATAACTGCCGGTCCTACCAGGTTTCTCACCCATTGTGGGGGTTGGTGGCAATCCACTCTCCCATACAACCTCTGGCTACTGGAAGGCAGCCCTCCCTTTCATTCCCTTCTGGACTGCTGAGACAGGGGTTACAGGTTCCCTCCTGCTTGCGAGACAATTCCGCCTTTAAACCACCAAGCGAGGAAGCACAATGGACTTTCCATTATGGAGGAGGTTCCCTGCATCACTCTCCTCTGCAGCAATCCTTCTCCCTTTCCATGGAGCAGAGGCAAGAGGAGGTCTGCTGACTATGGCACTGTTGTTGAGCACTTGGATTGCCATCTGCTGATATGCAGGGTTAAAGGATGGTGGTAGTGCTGCTTTGCACTATCCCAGTCAGACACAACAACCAACAACAACAACTTAGGCAGTGAGAGACACATGGATCAAACTTCTTCAGAACAGACCCCAAAGTGTTTAGAATGTGACCTGAAGAGACTGCCCTAGAGGGCTAACTGAGTCAGAACACACTGGTATAAAGAAAGGTTTTTGAACTGCTAATAATTCAGTGACCGCAGTATTATTTCAATCACCATGACTCGAACATTGCATGTATCAATGTTTGCATGTGGCTTCAAAGACAGATAAATCAACTTATCTGCATCAGGAAATTAACTAAGGTTTGCATTTAGAAGTTTTTACTTGTTGAATAACTCCATAATTCTCCAAGACATATGGATCTGATAAAAAAAATTCTGAGGCGGACAATAAACTTAATTCCTTTATATCAAATTTTTCCATTAAGCTATTAAACCTGTGATTTACTTGATTATTTTTCTAGTGTGCTAACTTAATTCTGGAATTTATCCATTTTCTGACAAATAGATTTAGCCTCTATTCTTCCTGGTTTGCAAAAGCTTTGAGCAAAAATGGTATATTCCCCAAAATGGTACATTCTCAGAAACTGGTTTCTGTCTAGAACATTGAGCCATCAACCAAAGTATCTAAAAGTGCTTGGTCGTCTCAATGGTTTTAATAGAATAACCAATTATATCTGCAAAGCCTGAGTAGTCATTCTGTTACTGGATTTTATTCTATGGATTTGACTGGTACATATAGTGCTATTGTAATTTACTTCAGTTGAATGCCTATAGCTACAGCTGTCCTTATGAATGAACACATTTGGTTCCCCATTCTCTCCTCACACCAGTGTAATTTCCTGATTTGGACTGGTGAATGGAAAATTAAAACAGCATTTAAAAATAAAATGGAAGTGGGCAGTAATCATATTAGTTAACTTCCAAGCTTAATACTGCCAGCACTGCCCCACTCTGGGAAGTGTTAATCAAAGGAAGTCAGAATTGCAAAACTGAGTGAAATAAATAAAAAATGTGAAACTAACATGGCAGGTGACTGACTCCACCATGTGTTCACTCTGCTCTTTCACTGCCTGCCATCCCACCTTCCTTTGGGAGCAAGTCTGCCCTGTCTTTCACTCCTCTGAACTTAGAAGTTGCAGTAATGGCAATATCCATCTTTTTGCCATACTCCCCGGGACTCTCTTTTTGCTGTTGTTATAACTGAATCAAATTTTCAAAACCTCTAAAAATAAAAGTATTACCTTGAAAAATTTCTCTTATATTATATATATATATATATATATATATATATATATATATATATATATATATACATACACATACACACACACACACACACCCTGCAAAGACCTTCACCTTTTTCCTGAAGGCCAGGGGAAGGTTTGGCTTTCACCCCAATGAGTTGCCTTATGGCCATTGAAAACAGACTCCACCCCAACATGCAATGCTAACAGAAAGGATTGCTCCATTCAATGCTAAGGAAAGCTCAAGGGACAAGATGTGTGTATAGAGTTTGAGTTACAGGCAGCACTCAAGTTAACTTTGCAATGAATACAAGCCCTAAATCACTTAAGCAGTCTTGAAAATTTTATCCCATATCTTATGTATGAGACTGATCAGTAAACAAAGTTTCCAAATAAATATGCCTATGCTCTAATCGGTCTTTTTATGGGGACAAGAAAGACTTTTCAGTTAAAGTAGAGGTTGGGGTATGGAGGGCTAGTTTTCCTATTATGGAGAGGCTAATAAAAGTGAATGGATTATACTGCAATTTTAAAATTATACTGCTTTAAATATTGTTTTAAACAACATGCTGAACCTAGCTATGATAGACATGAAGCTGCTCTGTAATAATTCATTACTATTGTATATTGACCTGTTTATAGGGATATTCATATAATAAACATGTTGGTTTATTTTAATAGCAAGGAAAAACAAGCAGGAAGGGATGAAGGGTAACTCGAGATAAGCCATCCTTCCGCCTTCTGTGAACACTTAAGGGTGATGTTACAGGGCACAGGGCAGAGCCACTGGCTTTGAGGAGTGTGGCTCAACCTCCTGTTAAGCCTACCAGACTGGCTTTGTCCAGAAAGGCCAAAGCACGTGAGCTGACAAGAACAAAGCAACTCTGGCTGCATTAAAAGCTCGCTTCTCTCTGGGGGGGGGGGGGGGGGGGGAGGCTGTGGGGGGGTTGTTGGAAAAACCAGACTAACACACAACTGCTGGGGTATCTGGAGAAGCTAGTCCTGCTCAGGCCACCATTACAGAATGGAAGGTCTTTAGGTAAGCTAGACATGCATGCAGATTTACTGTTGTTTTAAAACCCTTTTTCTCTAAACGCATTGTTCCTATTGGTAAAATAAATAATACTTTGCTTTTAAGAAGGCTGTGTGGTCAATACGAACACCACTGGTCACACACTGCCAAAGGAAAGAACCGCAGGTGCCAAACCTAGTTGGATCCGATGAGCAAGCCCAGAGACTATACACATGGTACTGCATCCCAGGGCATAGTCTAACAGTGGGAGAATTGCTAAATTCCACCCAAAGAAAGGTAGAGGCAGCCTGACCCCTGAAGGAATGCACTCAGAGAGATCAGGAAGAGACAGATAGAGGTGCAGCTAGCCCTGTGATTCTGACATTGTGAAGTACCAGAAAAAGATTGAAATAAATAAGGCCTGGTCTACCCTGGGGGTAGTAGGGGGGGAAAAAATGATCTAAGTTACGCAACTTCAGCTACGTGAATAACGTAGCTGAAGTCAACTTACTTAGATCTACTCACCGTGGTGTTTTCACTGCAGACTGTGTCAGACTGCTGCCACTCCCCCGTCGACTCTGCCTGCGCCTCTTGCAGCGGCGAAGTACAGGAGTCAATGGGAGAGCACTCTGGGGTTGATTTATCATGTCTAGACTAGACGCGATAAATTGACCCCGCTGAATCGAACACTGGCCGCCGATCTGGCGGATAGTATAGACACACCCTAAGAAATGGTGACCATAAACAGAGAAACGGTGGTCTCACCTCACTCTTCAACACAGATTTCATAAAAGAGTGCTGCTGTGAGGTCTCATTCCCAGTATGAAGTACTGTCGTAAGTAATTAAGAACTACACCAGGAAGACAAACAATATATAGTTTATGATGCAATACCCTGGATTGTTTTTACATTTGTTCACTTATTTTTCAAATACACAAAATTAAGTAATTCACAGTGGATGTTCCAGTCATTAGAGCAAATAAGTGTAGAATATGGGGTTTTCCTTTTCTTGTTTTTTTATTTATAAGCACCTATGGACCATTCACTTGATGAACGTAAGTCAATCTGTACCTGCTGAAGTGTTGCAAAGTAGATCTTAACATATTCATGATTTATTTGAGATATGGTTTCTTAGGAATTAACTGTGTCAACCTGCATTAGAATAGTCAAAACTGATTTTAGACACAGTAGACATGATAAATAATAATGCTTTCAGTATAAATATACCTGAGCTTCATCCCTTCCTGTGTCTCTCCTACATACAATACTCCATTAGAGAAAATGTCTCTGTAAATGTGGTTACGTTATGAATGGGATCGGATATGGACTCCTTTCTATTTAGTGTTTCATTGTTTAATTTAGAGCTTTCAAAATCAGCTTGAACAAGTATGTATTGCACATATACAAATACTGACGAGTTTGACTGTACCTTTCCAAATACAGTGAAATTTAATGGTGCTGTGATTGAGCATGGATTCAACAAGGAAACATTACATAAATACAGCTGGGTTTTATATTACTATGAAGCAGACAATTTAGCTAACTCAAGGATAATTTGTTACCATACACAGCCCCTCCAGAATAGTCCTTTTTAATTTTTGTACATGCTTGTCCCAATTGGGGTTACGCCATCTTGTGGTTTTTGGTTAATGGGAAAGTTAAACATTTTATCACCTGGCTGGCATTTGTAATAGCCAACATATAATTAATTTCACCCTGTTCACTGCTTTTTATTACCAGGAGCAGAAAAAAGGTATCAAGGGCCCAGATCTGCCAAAATTTTGCTCCAGCTCCCCACATAAACATTTCCTCCCAATATAGACCACCCTGTTTTCTTTCCCAGATCCCCTCCACATTAGCCTCTTTCACTGCCTCCTCAGCCTCAGGCTGTCCAGTTCATCCACCCGCCTTTAAAGTCCCAGCCCAATGAGTGTCTGGAAAACAAACTTTCTTACAAGAAAAACAAACAAACAAAAAAACCCCAAACTCCCCTCTTCTCATTTTACAGCTGATTCCATGCCTGCTCCTTAGTCCTTGCTCTATGGACCACATCAACTGTAGGGAAAAAAAAATCCATAAATACCCCCATTTAGTTATACTGCTATATCCTATCCCTCTCAGATCCCTCTGAATCAGCACAAGATGGGACCCAAGGGTGGGCCAGACATGCTCATTTCTTGCCCCAGATCTGCCTACTACAGCCTTCTCTTGAGCTGAGTGAGCCCCACCTCCTGCCAGTGCCATCAGTAGCAATCAGTTGTGTAGCAGGAGCCTTCTACCTCCTGCCTGTCTCCCACAAGCTGCTGCCACATTTTGCATTGGCCCCCTTGCTGAATCTTTACATTACAAGCTTCTGGACTCCTTCTGAGCACAGACCTGGATCCAGACCATCTGTCCATTTATTACAACTCATAACATAGTGTTGGCAATTCTATACCTTAGGGAGAGATGACACCTCTATTCTAAGCTTAGCATGGCCCCTTACGTTCACATAGAGGAGTGGTTTTCAACTCAGGGTATGCACAACTCTCGGGGTACGCAGAGGGCTTCCAGGGGTACATCAACTCATCTAGATATTTGCCTAATTTTACAACAGGCTACATAAAAAGCACTAGTGAAATCAGTACAAACTAAAATTTCATACAATGACTTGTTGATACTGCTCTATATACTATACACAAATGTAAGTACAATATTTATATTCCAATTGATTTATTTTACAACGATATGGTAAAAATGAGAAAGCAAGCACTTCGTCAGTAATAGTGTGCTGTGACACTTCTGTATTTTTGTGTCTGATTTTGTAAGCAAGTTGTTTTTAAGTGAGGTGAAACCTGGGGGTATGTAAGACAAATCAGACTCCTGAAATGGGTACAGTAGTTTGGAAAGGTTGAGAGCCCATGACATAGCGCCACTGAAGTCACCAGGACTCTACACGGGCATAAATAATCATGCCAGCGGGTCATGGTATAGGTTCCGTGAAAGTTCTCTTGAAGTCTGGTTTAGAAACAGCTGCATTTGAAAGTAACATACTGCACCCACATACTACTTTGATGTCATTACCTTTTTAAGCACATATCTGGTTACACTCCTCCAAATACATGCATGTGCATGTTCCTGAATGAGAGAATCCCACCACGTGAGGGTCACCCCATCCCCATTACCCAGCCCACTTACTTCTACCCATGACTGTCTCTACTTTCTGTATGGGTGATAGACCCTCACCGCTTATCGGCTGTTTCCTGATCCCGCCCACCGGTTACCCCCCCCCCCCCCATTGGGGACATTGCAGTCTGTATATATTATGTGTGCTGCCCAACCCCCAAAACACTAACATCCCCCCTATACTCTGTATGTTACCCCCAATGACCAATAACTGATGCCTCAAATTTTCTCTATTGTTTATTTTTCAAATATTCTCTAATAAAATTTCCTGAGGGCCCAAAAGTATGCTAGCAGCTTCAAAGAAACAAGTAAAGACCCAGCCCTACCCAACAGCTCATCTGTGAATTGGTATTGTGAAAGAGCAGTGAGGGACAAAAAGGGAGGGGAATTGGAATGAGGAAGAGAAGTGTTACAATAAAGATGATGTGAATACACAGTAAGACATGTTCCCAACTTGGTGGGGGAGGGGGGGGAAGGAGGTACATTTTATTCCCTAACCCCATCTCACTTATTAGAGGCAAGGTGACAGAAATTAGTTAACGATGCATTTGAATGCAGAGAGGGAACTGGTTTGATGAACAGGTTTGAAGTGTCAAACATAAAGACTGGAATTTCAGAGCAAAGGTTCCTGTAGCAGTAACTCAGTAACTGAGTCACTTGCACCTATTTGTTAAATGCCAGAGTCTCCATTCCTGTGCCCAAGATTTTCCACTGGTTTCTACCATACAGAAATCATGGGTGCACCATGACTGCACAATTGGGTTTAAGGCATTCATGTTAAAATTATATTGTATTGACACAAATAACTCATATGCACACAAAAGGCTGGGTAAAGGGGACCATAGGCATCTTTGTTCTGAATGTCCTGAAATGTGAGAGATTAAGATACACTTAACACTTTATAAAAAGCATTTTATTCTGAATATATCAGAACTATTACTAATTTGCACCAAAAACTGAAGACCCATTCTGAATTATTGTACTGTGCAGGTTAATAAATACTGCAAATTAAAACTGAAAAGAGAAACAACGAGTCCAAGTTTACATTGTAGTAATTTATTGATAACTATTCATAACACACTAGTAAATATGATGCAAAAATAATAAATTCTTAACAACTTGCAACCATTTCCCTACATTCTATGAAATCTTTACTGAGGAATGGAAAGAGCAAGCAAAAAAAATGTTGTGCAGATTTATACAGCGTGCTGTTTAAAACACTTCTACTAAAATAAAGTACTAATTATTTGTAACAGAGAATTATTCTTCCATGACAGATCTTGGTTGTTATTGTATTATCTAACTCCCTGATTTCTCTTAGCTGCTAATCTGCTTCAGACTTTTCCCAAATCATCCTTTGCTGACTGCTTTTATTTCGTTTTCTGGTTGGCTGATCTTCTCCCTGCTTGTCTGAACTGAATGCAAAGGTGCTTCCTGACATGAGCCACTTCTGCCCTGGGTATAGGGTACATCAGTAACCTGAAACTGGGAGGAGTGTTATTAGATATCCTCTTATATGAAAAGGGGGGAAATACTATTTCATTAATACACTGTTGAAGGACTCCAAGTGAAGATGTGACTTAGAACGGTCATAAACACATATGAAGATGTCGGAGGGTGGTATTACAGCTTAATGAAGAAGAAAACACTGAAGCCCACTTAAATTATTGAATCCCAAGCATCCAAGACACCTAGAATCCCTAGAGATCACACTATTTAAAAAAGTGTTGCACAGTAAGTTCAAATATTCTCTGACTGTGACAATGGCTTTTTAGTCAATTTATATTTAAGTGTATTTGAGAAACTAAACTGACTGCACATTTTAAAAGTGTGCTTAACGCTAGCATACACATGCCCTGACCACCATCACAAGGGCTACACCCAGGAAAGATATTAAATTTCTGCACTCAAAACTGCAATACAGTGCTTATACAACCTGCTGAATTAATAAGATGAACACTTTAATAATATATCAATATATTATAATCTGTTACAGGGACATACGTCACACTAAATTATGTAGGTGTGCATTTTTGTTTGTTCATACGTAAAAAACCCACAGAACTGCACACACCATCTTTCAGTGTTTTAAAGGAGTAATACACATTCAATAGAAATGTTAGTGAAACGGAATAAATTCAATGTTTCCATCCCGTTTCTCTAACGTAAGAGTGAATTTAGATTTATACTACATCTACATATGTATTAGATTCACATTGAGTCTTGTGCAGTGTTCCACATATATCTAGAGTTGTTAATTGTTTTTTGTAACATTTTTGTATCACCTCCCTGGATTGTGTTTAAACTTACAAAGAACTGCTGTGATTTACTATAAAGGGCTTCAGGAGGTCTTAAAACACATCAGAGTGATCTATTTCGTGCAACAAAATGATAGACATCCTGACATGTTTGTTAAGCACAACTAGTTGCGAAAGAAACAGGACTAGATCCGTTTTTCAGACTAGTCAATTTGCAGTCAACATTACAGCACTGCCAAGACAAGAAGAACATACATCTGGATTCATTTTCTTTCTGATACAAATTGTAGGTGATTCACTGCACAACTGAGAACTAAGTCAGACGTGTTCTTCCCAAGCTTGGCTTTTGTGCTAAGAATGGGAAAGCTTCTTCATAAGCACTCAGGTTGGAGTTCATTGTGGGAAAGAGAGACTGCAAGTGCATTGAGCATCTTCTGACTCTCCTCTCCCATCATGCCACCAACCTGCCACGCCTTACAGCACCGCACTCTGTATACACTGCTGCCTTCCCGGAACAGATATTCCTTGCAAACATTTCCCACAGAGATCTTCGGTTTAATTCCGTGCATTTGCACCGGCTCTGTTCTGCATTAAGTTAAAATAAAACGTCACAGAGGAAATCCGACCAGAAAATGACCCAGCCTGGGATTCTGGGGACCATGGGCTCTGCCCCCGCCCGGGAAGTTACAGAGATCTTAGAGGAGACCACGCGGAGACTGGGGGTTGAGGGGGAGAAGCTCTCCCCAGGTGGGGCTCAAGGGCTGGAGCCCCGCCCGTGCTCAGCGAGCCTCCCCCCCCTCACTCCCCCTGCAGCTGGTACCTCTTTTCTCCTGCTGGGGGCCCCCGGCCGGGTGATCAGGGCGGTTTCCTCGCACACCACGGCCACGTCCTCCACGAAGATACAGTCGGGCAGGCTCTCGTCGGCCGGCAGCTCCAGCACCTGCAGCCCCAGCTTGTTCTTGAGCACCCCAACGTAGAGCTGGTACTCCCGCTCGGCCCGGGCGAAGTCCACCTCCTTGCTCTTCTCTATCCGCAGCGCGTGCTGGGGCAGCGACTCGGGCGGCGCCCGCACCACGACGTGGCTGCACCGCCCCAGGCTGGAGCCGCCGCCGCTGCCGCTGCCGCTGCTCAGCCCGGCCATGCTGGGAGACGAGGAGCAGGCACTGCCGCGCGCTCACTGCACAGCAGCCGGGCCCCGCACCCACTTCCGTCCCCGCGGGGTAGAGCTCACGCGGCTCTGCCTGAATAGGCAGCCCACCATTGGTGCGGTTCCAAGGGAGTTCCCATTGGCTGGCTGCTTGGATCGAAGCACCTGATTGGTCGTTTTGGCAGAGCCCTTTACCTGGTTTTTGGGTTGCAAGGTTGGGTTGCGGGGGAGCTGTAGGACCTGTTCCTGGAGGGGTGGGGGGAGCTGGAGGAGAGCGCTCAGCTGCTGCACAGCTTGGAGCTAGCTGGCTGCAGACTGTGTGGCGAGAGGAAGATGGGGCAGGTGCCCAGGCTAGGGTGACCAGATGTCCCGATTCTATGGGGACAGTTCCAATATTTGGGGCTTTTTCTTATATAAGTGCCTATTACCCCTCCTCTCCCTCCCCCCCGGCAATCCTGATTTTTCATAAAAAGAAGAACAGGAGTACTTGTGGCAACACGGCTGCTACTCTGAAACCTGATTTTTCATATTTGTTATCTGGGCACCCTAGCCCAGGCCCTCATTCACTGAGACTTCGCTGTATCTGGATTCCTCTGAAAGCATATAGGCCACATTCTGAACCTGGGTGCCAGTGCCTAGAGGAGGGCTCCCCTGCAAGTGAGGGTGGCAGGGAGAGGAGGAAGAGGTTCTTTATGCCCTTCCTCCCCTCCCCATCGTGCACCCATGGAAGGACCAGGTGTATGTATTGCACCCTCAATGTGCAGGGATGGGAGACGGCTCTTCAGCTCTAAACCTCTTTTTGGTAGTGAGGTGTCCAGTTAACAGAAATTGGTTCGAGATGCAAATCCAAACTTTCCCCAGAGCTGAGGAGGGAGGATATTTAGGGCCATCTTGAAGTCTGAATTGCTAATAACTTTCCAAGAGCAGTTTCTTAGGCCAGGTCTACACTATAAACTTGCATCCATATAACTAGGTTGCTCAGGGGTGTGAAAAATCCACACCATCGAGCGACAGTTATACCGACCTAACCCTGATAGAGACAGCACTGTGTCAACAGGAGGGCTTCTCCTCTCAACATAGCTACTGCCTCTTGTAGAGGTGGATTAACTATGGTGATAGGAGAAGTTCTCCTGTTGGCATAGCAGCATCTGCACTAAAGCACTGCAGTGGCACAGCTGCAGTTTTTAAAGTCTAGTCCTGCCCATCCCAGCACTGTATTTTGTTAAAGGAAGTTATGTTTGAAAACAAAATGAGAACACGTGAAGTGTGGTACCTTCAACTTGTGTAATACATTCGTTCAAAAATAGTTGTACAAAAGTGACAAAAGCATCTCTCTCTCGCTCTGTGTGTGTCTCATTTAGTTCTTGATATTTTTTCCTTTCTCAAAACTTCCATGAAATGGCCTGCCCTGTTTCATATAAAAACATGAAAAAAAAATCAAAGTTTTGCATGTACTCATGGAAAATTTACTTTCAATTGAAAGGAGTTTCACACTTTTCAGAAATGTGATACTCTTGCCCTTATTTGGTCCTGTTTCAGAGAAATATCCTGTAAACATTCAGTTTTTGAGTTAGGTTTTGTTGTGTGTTGTTTTTTTAAATGCAAAATAAGGCTATTTTTGACATTTTTAAAATCAAAGCAAAACTTGAGGTTTTCACATTGGTTTAGCATTTTAATACGCTGGTATTAGAAACAATGGTATATTCATTTGAAAATCATATACTATACATGCATAATGTCACTGTCTACCAATTATTTACCATAATGGAGCCAGACTCTGTACCATGAAACCAATGGGAGTTTTGCCATTGATTTCAATAGGAGCAGGGACCTAATAAGGCTTAAAGGCCAATGGGGCAATGGAGCTAATTCCAGGATCAGGTGCCAAGTAACTTTTATACATTGAGATAAATAGCAAATGTGAAATCCTGGCTCCATGGAAATCTATGCAAAACTTTGAATTACTTCAGTTTTAATTCCAATATATTCAGGAGTATTTTCTTGGATAGCTGATCATTTCCATAACTGAATTCCTATATTTTAATTTACAATTATTCAAATAACCACAAGGGCATTTAGATAGCCAAATCATTCATATAACTGTACCTGCATGTCTTTGGCTTCATGTTAATTAACATCTAATTTGGGTATTGTAGAAAGGCGGCTGACCTCTCTCTGTCAAGATGCACAGCTCTGACAGTTTCCCCACACTGGGCCAAAGTCTCCCTCTGGTGGTGGGGTAGTTTGGTTGGACGATTGAGTTCCTCCAGGGCAGCATGAGCCCCAAGTAGAAGTTCAAAGGAAATTAAAAACAAACCATCAAATCTCCAAGTCTTTTTACTGGATCACTGTCCTCCCCTGAGGGCCTGTCTGCCTTCTCCCCCTTCTGAACTACAGCATCTTTTCTCTTCATTGCAGGGATTTCCACTTCCATGAGGTAGCAAGCAAGTGGGAGTCCAGTCTCACCCTCTAGTCCAGCCTCCAGCCTAGGGACCTAAACTATGAAGTAACTGTCCACTCAAAGAAAGACCCACCTTACTTCACTTTTCCCTCAGCCATTTTTTTGCTTTGGAATCTCTCCTCCTAGGCCTTATCCAGCATCTTCAGTGAAGTACTTCCCAGGTTCCTTCCCTGGTCATTGAAATGACCACATGTGTGTAGTTATTTGAAGAGCTATATAAATATGGGTATTAAATGTATTTTCAGTATACAAACAGGCATATAACCTCTGTTATTTAGGAGAATGACAAACTATTGAGGATCTTGAAGAGAGAATTGGAACACATACATAAAATTTGATGATTCTACATTTATCAAAGCATCATTTTTTATTTTTATCATTATAAATCATGGTTTTCTCTAATGACACACACTTTTTTTTTTTGGTTAGCATGATTTTAGCCAGAAGAAGAAATGGTAAGATTAGTCAATAATTAGAATAAATATAGGTTCCATAATAAGAAATAGCATGTGTTGAAAATAGTGGTCTCACAATCACTGAATAGAATAGTTCTACCCGGTAATCATTTTAGATTTTCAAAATTCAAAATATGTAATTTAATTGTAAACTGTTACCTTTTTTTTTAATCTCTTACCAAAAATTGCAGGAATATGGGATATTAGGTGATGCTGCCATCACATGCACTTATTATATGATAGAATAATGTGGTTCTCCTGTAGTAATTATCACTGACATGGGATAATCTCAGATGGACAATAGAATCTATAGGTCTATATATCATAAACTTATGATAGTGCTGTATGGAAGGATTAAATATATAGAATTTGTTTCTAACAGCTTTTGTATGCCATTCTGTTTCGGAGGAGGAGGGAGGCTGTTTATCGACAGAGGTCCTTATGCAAAGAATACAATGCACTCTGAACCAGTAGCATTGTGGATAAACACAGGCAAATGGAATTTATCCACTTCTCATTTGGGGAATGTGGAGTTTAGTTTAGGTTAGTTTACCCACTTCTTTTTTTACCACTACAACACTGCTTTGAACATATAAAATATTATATACGGACACAAAGTTATAGAAACAAAGTATTGAATATGCTATAAACCAAAATGCTACATGTAGCTATTTAAAGGTACAGCTGCAATTTAAATGTAAATCAAAACTAGCTTTTTGAGGTTAATATTTTTGTAACCGTGACATGTCATTAACAGTGTCTATGAACAGATGCATTAGGAGCAAAATTGTGCATATTGATGGTAAGGGTAGCAAAAATTATTCAGTTTACATATAAATTAACAGTACACACAACAATTACACAGTCTGATTAGTGTAATGTTAAAATTCATCATAATAGCATATGCAGTAATCCAAAAAGCTACAGGATCAGCTATAATCACCTTAATTCTTTCAAGATTCATGGAGTATATTTATTTCATCACTTTATGGATGACATTATTACAGATACTTTGTGTTTTCCTAATATAGTCAGTTCAGACAGGTGCTAGTGGAAGTCAGTAGAGATGCCATCTGCTAGACAGAAAAGAAAGAGGTGTCACAAGGAAAGTATCCTAAATGAATTCAGCAACAAATAAAAACAAAAAACACCACCATTCTAACAGGGACCAGATTAGAAGGTACTATGCACAACACTTAAACAACATGAAAATTGGTAGCTAGAAAGAGAAAATAGGGGAAACAGACTGTATGTTCACATAGAAAAGTATGAATATTCAATGACACTACAGTGACTTATTTGATAGTGCCAATGAGAAAGTCTTAAGAGGGACAGAGGAAAGTTGAATTACAGGAATGTACTTGTGAAAGCACGTGTGAATACGTCAGGTTACTTTCAAAAGAAAGCAGCAGATTTGAAAGAAGATATTATTTTAAAGGTTTGTCAGAACAGAAAAAATCAACAAGAAAAAGTAAAATTCCATCAGTTTGACAAAATCATAGATTCATAGATTCTAGGACTGGAAGTGATCTCGAGAGGTCATCGAGTCCAGTCCCCTGCCCGCATGGTAGGACCAAATACAGTCTAGACCATCCCTGATAGACATTTATCTAACCTACTCTTAAATATCTCCAGAGATGGAGATTCCACAACCTCCCTAGGCAATTTATTCCAGAGTTTAACTACCCTGACAGTTAGGAACTTTTTCCTAATGTCCAACCTAAACCTCCCTTGCTGCAGTTTAAGCCCATTGCTTCTTGTTCTATCCTTAGAGGCTAAGGTGAACAAGTTTTCTCCCTCCTCCTTATGACACCCTTTTAGATACCTGAAAACTGCTATCATGTCCCCTCTCAGTCTTCTCTTTTCCAAACTAAACAAACCCAGTTCTTTCAGCCTTCCTTCATAGGTCATGTTCTCAAGACCTTTAATCATTCTTGTTGCTCTTCTCTGGACTCTCTCCAATTTCTCCACATCTTTCTTGAAATGCGGTGCCCAGAACTGGACACAATACTCCAGCTGAGGCCTAACCAGAGCAGAGTAGAGCAGAAGAATGACTTCTCAGGTCTTGCTCACAACACACCTGTTAATACATTCCAGAATCACGTTTGCTTTTTTTGCAACATCATCACACTGTTGACTCATATTTAGCTTGTGGTCCACTATAACCCCTAGATCCCTTTCTGTTGTACTCCTTCCTAGACAGTCTCTTCCCATTCTGTATGTGTGAAACTGATTTTTCCTTCTTAAGTGGAGAACTTTGCATTTGTCTTTGTTAAACTTCATCCTGTTTACCTCAGACCATTTCTCCAATTTGTCCAGATCATTTTGAATTATGACCCTGTCCTCCAAAGCAGTTGCAATCCCTCCCAGTTTGGTATCATCCGCAAACTTAATAAGCGTACTTTCAATGCCAATATCTAAGTCGTTAATGAAGATATTGAACAGAGCTGGTCCCAAAACAGACCCCCGCGGAACCCCACTTGTTATGCCTTTCCAGCATGATTGGGAACCATTAACAACTCCTCTCTCAGTACGGTTATTCAGCCAGTTATGCACCCACTTTATAGTAGCCCCATCTAAATTGTATTTGCCTAGTTTATCGATAAGAATATCATGCGAGACCGTGTCAAATGCCTTACTAAAGTCTAGGTATACCACATCCACAGCTTCTTCCTTATCCACAAGACTCGTTATCCTATCAAAGAAAGCTATCAGAGTGGTTTGACACGATTTGTTCTTTACAAATCCATGCTGGCTATTCCCTATCACCTTACCACCTTCCAAGTATTTGCAGATGATTTTCTTATTTACTTGCTCCATTATCTTCCCTGGCACAGATGTTAAACTAACTGGTCTGTAGTTTCCTGGGTTGTTTTTATTTCCCTTTTTATAGATGGGCACTATATTTGCCCTTTTCCAGTCTTCTGGAATCTCTCCCGTCTCCCATGATTTTCCAAAGATAATAGCTAGAGGCTCAGATACCTCCTCTATTAGCTCCTTGAGTATTCTAGGATGCATTTCATCAGGCCCTGGTGACTTGCAGGCATCTAACTTTTCTAAGTGATTTTTAACTTGTTCTTTTTTTATTTTATCTGCTAAACCTACCCCCTTCCCATTAGCATTCACTATGTTAGGCATTCCTTCAGACTTCTCGGTGAAGACCGAAACAAAGAAGTCATTAAGCATCTCTGCCATTTCCAAGTTTCCTGTTACTGTTTCTCCCTCTTCACTGAGCAGTGGGCCTACCCTGTCTTTGTTCTTCCTCTTGCTTCTAATGTATTGATAAAAAGTCTTCTTGTTTCCCTTTACGTCACTTGGCATATTAGCCAGATTTTCTAGCTATGGCATTACATTCAGAAAATAACTGATAATTTTGGCAGAAGATGGTTACATACTAGAGATTCTGAAACTTATTTCTGGGATGAGTCGTGTAGCATAAATAAAGCATGTTTTATCACAAATATTTCTTTGGCATGTTACGTCATCTCTGTGAGTCAATGAGGACTCAGAATTTATGCCAAAAATCAGGCAACGCCCATGTACTGCACTAAGTAATTGAAGACCACAGTTGTTCACTGCTATTGAACAATTTGCGTGACAGTAACAAACTGTGGAATTTGGATCAATGCCTAGTATAAAAGCATATCAAGCAGCCTGGGCAATCTTTTGAAGCCTTCTACGATGCCAAGTCTGAACATACTTTCCAGCACTTGCAGATGCTAGCTGTTCTTAACACCACTCTCTCTCTCTAAAGTTTCTATATAGTGTGTGTCACTGTGTTAACTAAGGTTTGCACAAAATTAAGGAGCATGAAAGACCAGAACAAAAAGGCATGTTAGGCATTCAACCAGCAACTCTCTGCCATGTGGATAAGTCCACTGTACCAGAAACATAGTTAGAAGACATTGGGTAAAATTTTCAAGTTTCTTATATATTTCTTTTACCTCTGTAGGAAAATACTGCAACTACTTTGCAACAGAGTGCTAATAATCATAGAACTTCTAATAATCAGACTGCTGCCCAAACATGAGAAGTATGATCCTATACTCCTTACTTGGGCAAAACTTCCATTAGTATCAATTGGAGTTTAGTCTGAGCAAGGGTACATGATTCAGTTCTAACTGACACTCCTGTTAGGGAGATAAGTATTATTTATCCACATTTACAGATAGGGATACTGAGGCAAAACTGTTAAATGAGGGCTTGTCTATGCAGGAAAAATTAGTCTGGAATAGCTCTTTTGCATTAAACTATTCCCAGTCAAATTCCTGAGTGGATTCTCTTATTCTGGAATAAGAATTCTTTATTCTGAATTATCTTAATCCACTTTGGATGTGGAGTTAATCAGGAATAGCTATTCCACTTTATACTCAGACCCAACCTTAAGCCAAATTTGCTTCACAATATAGACAAGCACTGATTTTCCAAGGTCACATAACAAGCCAGTGTCAGAGCTGGGATTAGCATACAGAATTTCCTGACTTCTAATCCAGCCCACTTTTACACAAAATAGCTCAATTATTTAGGCAAATTATATTCTTACTAAAAATCATGTTATCAGTGTATCAACTCAATAATCTGAGTAAAGTCAGGGGAATTAAAAAACATTAACTGATTGCATTCGGGCTATATATGCACAAACACTAAGACACCTTACTAAGCTTGTGCCAGTCTTTATATATTCAAAGTGCTGTACAAATATAACTATTTAATACTCAAGATTATCCCTTTTTTATTATAATGGTAGAAAAAGAAGCTAGTGCAAGCTGAAAATAGCTGTGAACTATTCAGTGTATGTAGCAGAGACCTCTTTGGAGGGAACAGTGATCGCTTCCAGATGTTAAACCATGTACCTGTCAGCATCTGGCAGAACCTTCTGGAGGTGCAATGTTTTCCTGATTTCTCCCCTACCTGAGCCTAGGGGAACTGGAGTTGAGTTATCTGAACAAAAGGTTACAGATCCATACCCTGGCTGCAGAATTTGTTCTATACGTAGCTGGTTCAGCAGAAACACAGTATTTGTTTAATCTACTGTGGTATAATGAACTAGGCACTTTGTCAGCTGGCATTTTACATAAGACAAGTAGCAATTTCCATGAACTGACAGCTAAGCAGTTGGGGAAAAAAAAGCTGTCAAAGATTATCCTTTAGAAATCAGCTTTGACAGCAGTCTTGCCAATATGTGTGGCACCAAGAAGCACAGACAAAACTCAGAGGAGTCGTGCATGCTTTACATCTATGGTCGTCCCACTTCTTTTGTTACAATGAGATGCACTAGTACAGCTAGGATGAACTTTGGATTTACTCAGTTGGGCAAACAGACCTTTTGGACATTAACCGTATAACTCCCGTAGAATTCTTTTCTATAGATTCATTGATAGTATCTCATCTTCTTCTAAAATTCCCTTTCAGTAAGTGAAATCTGTCGTTTAGGAGTGTGGAAGATCAAAGTTGTGGTGCACCACAAATTCACATTACCATGCATGAAAGGGTCTCCAGGTGAAAATGAAAGCATTAAAATTTTTCTTACAGAAAAGAGTGGAGAAGATGATATTTGGTTCAATAATGGATGCATTTCCTAGACAAATGCAACAAATGCTAGATAGACAGTGAGGAAATAAAACTAAGACATGCACTCTCTATTTTGTCATTGTCATTCCTGTAGAAAAATGAGGCAATAATAAATTTTCCTGGCATCTGGCACCTTTTACAGGCTAAGTTTAGGTATGTGGTCTTCTCTGCACGGGAATGAGATAGCGTTGTAGTAATGTATGGCATTGTATTAGCTTGGCAAGAAAAGGTCAATATGCATTTTGTAGAAGACAATTCATTTGTATCTGACAGGTACGTTACTCATGCTCAGCCCACACAATTGTATTATAAGTTTAGGTAGGAGATGCTGATCTATTAGTGATGGCACAGACCTGCAGTAAGTTTACCAAGGGGTGTTTGCACATTCTGATAAACCCTACCATCCATCATAAGGCACAAGAAATTTGCAAGACATATGGGATGAAATCTGCAATCTAAGGCTTCACTGCTCCAGTGGTAATCATGTGGGTGATGCACACCTGCACAGCACTCACAGCAGGATCAGAACCAAGTGTTGGATTTAAGCCATGGTTACACAGTGTGGTGTCTATAAAAGACCCAATCATTTAAGTGGCACAACTGAAGTTTGTATTGGAGCTCCTGTGATAGCAACTACATTAATAGTAAAAATATAAATATATATACAGTATTTACTATTAAAAGCTTGAAAAGACTGATAGATTTGTAAAGGACAGTCCAATCTGGTGTTGCCTGGATGATTATGAAGGGGGATGATTGGGAAGAAAGTAAGTAGGAAAAGGCAGTTTCAGACTTACAAAATACAATGGCACTCAAACTTAGAGATGTAAGGCTGCAGTTTAGTAGCTCCCCAAAATGACATTGTCAGACACCTGTAGAAAATGCATTGCCTTCAAGGTTGAGTGTTTGAGGAAATTTGTAATGTACAAAGCAGATTTTACAGATTGCTCATTTTATCATTCTCAAATTGTTAAGAGCATCTAAAATTAATATGGAAAAATGCAAGTGGATATTGTTAATAGTTCAGGATACTCTCTGGTGCAGTCAGAAATCTGGTGGCAATGATGTTAGCCTTCTTGGAGTGCAGCAGAAAGGATTATGGCATATTCACTCATGCTACACAGTCAGCATTTAGTGAACCTCAGATAGCTAAGTAAGATAGCGAGACAGGGTACAGGGACACTAGCTAGTGCCCAGTGAACAGGGAGCAGACGCTATCCCACCTTCCCCCAGGGGAAGATCTGTAAGAAGGTCTGCCTGGGAGACAGAAGGGGTAAAAATCCTTTGCGAAGTTAGGGGCCCACAGCCGGGTCACATGGCAGAGCTGAGTTGTAGCCATGCCAGGGATTTTTCTGATTAATTTTTTGTGCTTGTGTTTATAACAAGAAGTTATGTTAATTTTATTCTTGAAGAAAGAAGCCATGGTGCCGAGGGTAAGATGTTCAGAAGTGCCTAAGTCCCATTGAAAAAGTCAATGGGACTTAGGTGCTTTAAAAAATGTTACTGCAAGACTACATTTGTCTTTTCTGCTGAGTCATCCAACCAGCTGACAGCCCTTTCCTGGTGCCCTATGGCGATTAGGTGGGCCAGGCCCAGGAGGTGACTGGACAGATGGGGACAGCTGTTGTCCACAGTATCATCTCCTGAGAAATGCATGGAGAGTCAGCATTATGAGACAATTATGTTTGGACTGTTGCTACAGAATCTGATGCTTTCCTTAGCTTGGACCTCCCATTACTTTTGGGAGCTATTAGTAGGTAAACCAGACTTTCTCATCACTTAATCATCTTTTGTCTTGAGTTTTAAATGTTTGGTGTATTCTTGATGCTGATGGGCCCACATGATTTAAATGTTGCCTAATATATAGTATCTTCCTCCTTTATGGTAAGTATATTGTCAACAAACAGTTTTCAGATGTGACTGTGAAACAGGATATTTAAATGAAAATGGCTAGGTGGAGTTAGTTACATATCCCTGGGAAAGACATCACAAAGTTATTACTTATATATAAGTCAGCAATTTTGTGGATTTCTTTTTGTTCCCACACAGGCCAAGAGAAGGTTATTTTGCAAGCTAGGACTGGAGCCAGACAGACAGATTAATACATCACAAATTAAACTAAAAAAGTGAACATTTCCAAGGTTCTTTATTACTAAATTTAATAATATACTCTGTGGACAGTGATGGTTAAGAGATTGTATAAGCAGAAAGAATATGGAAGGTTAGCTTCAATATCAACCCTCTGGGTTTAATGCAATTATCTTTGCTATTATCTAGCACAGAAAAGGATGGGAAAGGTTCTTCTTTCTTCAACACAAGATGTTCTTTAGACTGCTCAGATTTGAAAAAAAATGCAGATAATTCCATTGGAAGCATGATCGAAATGTAATTAATATGGGCAGCAATATCACAGGAAATCTTGAAAGGATATCAGCCGTCAAAATTTATTCTTTTAGGACTTCCATATTGAGACTGCCTTGCAAGTCACCCCCAAGTATTTGATAATTTTAAACCTCCAGCTGAAAAGGAGCAAGGAAAGGGAGTGGTTCAGGCACAGTTCATTAAGGGATAGAATATCTGATTTCTGCCAGTTTACCTTATAACAAAAGAAATAAAACATGTCAGAACAAAGGGTTCTCAATTCACCAAATAAACCAACACATCAACAGGACATGAGGATAACAGAGAATATATTGCACCACGTTTCATACCATTAAGTTTTTAACAGCAATAGCTAGTGCTTCTATAGCAAAAAACAAAACAAAACAAAAAACAGAGGCTGATAGAGAGCAGTCTTGCTATGCATGTACACCTCTACCTTGATATAACGCTGTCCTCAGGAGTCAAAAAATCTTCCCGCGTTATAGGTGAAACCGCCTTATGTTGAACTTGCTTTGATCCACTGGAGTGGGCAGCCCGGCCCCCCGAAGCACTGCTTTACCGCGTTATATCCGAATTCGTGTTATATCGGGTCACGTTATATCGAGGTAGAGGTGTATGTCCATTACGAGGAGATTAACTCCATTAAGGGCAAATCTTGCTCCCACATTGATGGGTGCAGAAGGCACCATGTACAGTGAGAGGTGAAGTTTTGCCTTCTCTGGCAGGGCAGGCTTAGGAGACAGTACAGAGGGGTGTACACCCCACATGGTTCCAGGAATGCTCTATGTGCGTTA
This sequence comes from Trachemys scripta elegans, assembly GCF_013100865.1. Lineage (NCBI taxonomy): Eukaryota > Metazoa > Chordata > Testudines > Emydidae > Trachemys > Trachemys scripta. The sequence continues at coordinate 79,870,243 of NC_048305.1, read as the reverse complement.
TCATCTTGGGGCACTTGGGGGGAGGGAGGAGGAGGAGGAAGGATGGCCATTGCCCCCATGCAGTAGGGGTACAGGAAGCACAGAGGTTACGACAGGGCAGCTTCTGTGGCTATGCTGTCACTCCCTGGCAGAGTGGAGGAGAATTCCTCCCCTTGCCCCTGTGGATTTCTCCAGCACAAAGCCCAACTACTTACTCTGTACAGATGACTTGCCACTCAGTGTACTCCAATCACAGGGCTGGTATATAGCAATAAGGGGACAGATTTTGTACGCAAGTGAAGCCATTTTAAGCTTGAATATTAAATGTATTTTTGACATCAAAAGCCTTAACGTTTTGATCCTGAAATAGCAAGGAGGTTTCTAGAATTATTGCTTTCCCAAAAGAAATTTGCTTTGCACATAGATAGAGAAAATCCAGTCCCTTCACTTAACATTGTGCTGAATTTATGTCTGAGTACTGTGGTGTCTTTATGAGTAGCAAAAGTTCTATCAAAGGCTCAGTGCCACCCATTTGGTACTATGTAGTGCAGGGGTTCTCAGACTTTTGTGCTGGTGACCCCTTTCACGCAGCAAGCCTGTGAGTGCGACCTCCCCTTATGCATTAAAAACACTTTTTTATAAATTTAACACCATTATAAATGCTGGAGGCAAAGCTGGGTTTGGGGTGGAGGCTGACAGCTCGTGACCCCCCCATGTAATAACCTTGCGATCCCCTGAGGAGTCCTGACCCCCAGTTTGAGAACCCCTGATGTAGTGGGCCTATTTTTGTTCATCCTAAGGGAGCTATGCTACTTTATACCAGTGAAGGATCTAGCCCACCTGTTCTTTAGTGATTTCTTACAGTGAAGGATGTCAAAGGAAAACTAAACATTGAAGATCTCTGATGTTCTGAAAACTACTGACTATATACATAGTTTAAACCATTGGAGAATCTTTCAAGACAAAGAACTAACTGTGAATATCCATCAGTTTAAACAACAGTATGTAAGATTCTTTAGCTGTGCACTGGGAATGTTCTGCCTCCTCCTTGCTTAGCTAGCCTACAGCTAACCTGCCTCGCAGACCTGTTGACATTTAAAAATCTCTATATTTCTATGTTCAATGCCAGTTTTTGCATTATGTGACCATTTCAACCACCCTCGTATTATGTACAGACAACAGATATTTGGCATTGTTAGTTGCCTTATATGAATGTAATGAATGTTGGCTTAACCATGTAGTTAGAAAGAAATTGAATAATAGATGTGCAGGCTCTCTCTGCTGTTAAGTTTGGTGGCCTTATTAGTTTAGCTATGTTTGAGGACAGGTGAGATTAATGTACAGGACTTGTTATACTTTTCCCAAAGTAACTGAAAAGGAGAAAGGCAGCATTGAAGGCAGGTAGCCTTCCCACCAACATCTCTGAAAGAAATAGCAGATTATCAGCAGAAATGTACTCCACATAGTCTGCCAACTTTGCTCTTTACTCACACTCTCCGTTCCTAAAAACTGTTATATTCTTATTTCACTCAAGATAATCTAAAAACACCACATATTAATCAGCAATACAGCCAAAGTGGAAATGTAAAAAGTTTGCCTTTTATTTTGCATCTAAGGAAATAATAATTATTTAATGATTATGGTATCGGTTTTGTAAGATTTATAAAACTGAAGAGTAATTATTTGTGCACTTTAGCAGATAGATTAACAACAGTGATGGAGGTTTGGTACTTGTACAAGCCTTTCAATTAGAAAGGCTTTTGAAACAAACTTTTTTTTTTAATAATTGGGGCAAAGCATTCTTTAAGGAAAAAGGCGAAGATCAATATTTTGAAAGGTGATTAGTGATTTTAGGTACCTTCATTCTTTGTTAAGTGTCTGTTAGAACTTGTTTATTAAATTGTTACAGAGTTTCCATATGATTTTCTTCATTTGTGTCTCTGCTTCAAGATCTTGATCTTACACAATACCTACATTCCACTAGAACGGCGGTTCTCAAACTATCAGGTGCGCCCCCTAAAGGAGGCATGAGAATGTGTCCAGGGTGGCGCAAGTTGTGATTTTTTTTTTAAAGAGCTCTGGTTGTCAGCCCTGGATGGCTGACACTCATGCAGAAGGGCCGTGCACACCTGGGAGGCAGGGATAAAGGGGACCGCCGGAGACCTGCCACCCCAGGGCTGACAGCTGAAGCCTGGTCACCCAGGCTTGGGCTTTCCCCTGCCTCACCGGGAGGCAGCACGGGCTCAGGCACTCCTCCCCTCTCCCCCAGTCCCTCACCTGGAGGTGGCAGGGCTCTGTCAGCCCCAGGGTGGCAGCAGCAGCGCAGAAGTAAGGGTGGCAATGGGGCGCTAAGTCTGCTGTGAAAAGTGATATTGACAAATCCCTTTGCCTCCCTTACTTCTGTGCTGCTGGTGGCATGGTGCTGCCTTCAGAGCTGGGCACCTGGCCAGCAGCCCGTTGCTCCCTGTTCTGCCTTCAGAGCTGGGTGGTGGTATATGTACTTGGGGAGAGGCCTAAACAACTACAGGCACAAAGAAGGGGGGCCTGATCAAATAAGTTTGATAACCACTGTATTAGAACGAAACTGGCAACTACAAACTGAAATATGTGTGTGTGCTGGAAACAACACTTGCCCGTGAATTTGGAAGCCACTCCCTGAAGAGGTCGGGTTTGCAATGAACCTCAGTGCCTTCAAAGTGAAATGCAAAATCCACTTCTTTGATCTAGACTTTAAAAACAAACATGCCTCATTTAACATAAACATAGTCCTGTGTCCCTGCTGACTGGAGAGAGAACGATCTCTATGTCTACATTTAATTTCCGAGAGGCACTCAGACACTAGAGTGACAGAGACTGTATAAGAACCTAGAGATGAACAGAGTCTCCAAAACTGAAAGCACATTGTGCATTTGGGAAGGAGGGAGGGGGGGAATAGCTGATTTTTTTAAAAGTCTACCCACGTACTCCATTTAACCCAGAACTAAAATTTGAAGACTAAAGGGGTCTCAGCTTATGCATAACAAAGACACAGAATGAAGATATACATCAAGATGACGAGTACTGAGAAGTAAATTTTGTGCCCAGATGGAAATCGATAGCTTTGTTCCTTCTTTGGCACCATCAGTTGCTTTGGATTGCAATTAAAAGCCTACCAGCTGCCAAGTGTCCTAATTTCACACAAGAAATCCCACATCTCTCCCTATACCTGAAACATCCCTCCTGCCACATTCATTCAGCTCTTTAAAGTCATGCTTGCTGCTGCTGACATACTTCCCAGAGACAGCAGCATGTTCCCGATTGTGGATGGCTCCTTGAGTGAATGATTTCCTTGAACTCCTGAGAATATTAAACAATACGCACAAACCAATAACAGCCTCCTTTGTGTAGTGTGAAGTGTAGCTGTGGTAAGCCAGCAATCTTGCAGGTCTGATACAGGACCTTTTGTGTCAGTGTCTTTCTTCCCCACCACTCTGCTTTCTTCCCATATGTCACCGTTGGTTTTTGACCCCCACTACATTTTGCAGCCTGCTTATTTCCCAGCCTTTGGCAGTTCCCATCAGAAATAGTTTTCGCCTGCTCATCCACTTCACTTGCGACGTGGTACTCTTAATTCCAGTAAGCACTCCAGAATCTGTTGCAACAGTTGCTGCAACAACTTGTGCTCTGAATTCTGTGTCATGTTCTGAACGAAGCAGTTACAGACAGCAGAATGAAAGGTGGCACAGACCAATACTGAGACATGATGGGCTACATTTTTAAAGTGAGGCCTCCATTTGTGCACATGCAGCTTTGTGCTTGCAAAACCTGCATGTGCATCTTTTGAGCACTCTCACTTGTACACAGGTAATGGGTTTTGTATGAATGAATTTTATCATCTGCTTGCACAAATAAGAATGCTCAAAAGTGAATGCATAACTATTTTATGCCTGCATATATTGGCTTCTTTGAGAATCTTTGGAAAATTTGGCCTTATCTTTTTGCCTACAGATTTTTCATTACTTATTTATATTTCCTTTGGGAGCTAAACACTAAGAATCTTTGGAGTCTGAGTGAAAAGGGTGGATTTTACTATCCTCAAGGGGGGAAAAATAGGTTTAGCAACGGTTTCTGATTGATCTTTTATATGTTATATTTTATATGCCCAGCATATTTTAGGTTCTGTATAAATAATAGCATCTAATGGACAGTCTGACTCAAATAGTATGAATGGTTTCCAGTAACAGCTCCACAATGGCTTTGACCAAGGAGATGTGGTTTTTAATAGGCGTTAAATTACTCAGGCCTGAATCCAGTTAATTAGTGAATGTATGCAAAGCACTTTGAAGATGAAAACCACTAAGAGCTAAGAATTATTGTTTTATCATTATTATTACTTTATTATAGAGCTAAGTGAGGACAGCCATAAAGTTCCCAAGGAGACTAGAGCCATGGGTTATCTGGTGATTAACACAACCATAAACATAGAGGTGAAGAAGCACTCCAGTTGAGGGATTAGCCGGACACCTCAAGACCACACTGCCCAAGATATTATGCTGTACATATAACCTTGAATTTGCAAAATGGGATGATTTATTTTAATTAAGAGTAAGGGTAGCTGGACAAGAGTTCAGTCTATATTTAGCACCGGTAGAGATGAATAGGCTGTGAAATAAATAAGAGAGAGAGAAGAATGACCGACTCCCTGTGATCCTTTCTTCCTGAGCCATTCATAGCCATGCCAAATTGTCTGTGAATTCCTGAGAAGGGGGCCGAATAAGACCGCTAAGGTGAGTTGATGGTGCTCACTTTTTCTGTCTCTCTCTAGAACCAATTCTTCTAATATCATTCTGATTCTCACTTACCTTGATCCCCCTTCACTCTGGAAGTGCAGAGGTGCCTCTGATGTGACTGTAAATGGATTTATACTGCTGGAGAGACACAAAAGGGGCTTAGGGGGCAAATGAGAATCATTGCCATTACCGAAAAGGAAACAAAAATATTTACTGAACATTCAGGACTATTTTCAGTTTCAAAAGAGTTTGCAAATTTTACTTCCCCTCGCTTACACATTTTAGTATCTGCACAAAATACTACACTAATCCTCCTATAACCAAAATCATCAAGGGTATTCATATACACACAAATTACTTTAAAATTAAACCTGCTGGGAATCCACCTCTAAGGACAAAAATGCCATCAGTCCTGCACCAGCAAGACACAAAAGAGGTGTCTTGGCTTTTTTTTTTTTTTTTAATGCCACTTGTCCAACTTAATGATGCAAGATCACCTTTCACAATATCATAGAATCATAGGACTGGAAGGGACTTGAGAGGTTATCTAGGCCAGTGCCTTGCCTCATGGCAGAACTAAGTATTATCTAGACCATTCCTGACAGGGGTTTGTCTAACCTGCTCTTAAAAATCTCCAATGATGGAGATTCCACAACCTCCCTAGGCAATTTATTCCAGTGCTTAACCACCCTGACAGTTAGGAAGTTTTTCCTAATGTCCAACCTAAACCTCCTTGGCTGCAATTTAAGCCCATTGCTTCTTGTCCTATCCTCAGAGGTTAGGAAAAACAATTTTTATCCCTCCTCCTCGTAACAACCTTTTATGCGCTTGAAAATGTTATCATGTCCCACTTAGTCTTCTCTTTTCCAGATTAAGCAAACCCAATTTTTTCAATCTTTCCTCATAGGTCATGTTTTCTAGATCTTTAATCATTTTTGTTGCTCTTCTCTGGACTCTCTACAATTTCCTGCAATGTGGCACCCAGAACTGGACACAGTACTCCAGTCAAGGCCTAATCAGCATGGAGTAGAGTGGAAAAATGACTTCTCGTGTCTTGCTTACAACACTTCTGCTAATACATCCAGGAAGGATGTTCGCTTTTTTTTGCAACAGCATTACACTGTTGACTCATATTTAGCTTGTGGTCCACTATGACCCCCAGATCCCTTTCCGCAGTACTCCTTCCTAGGCTGTCATTTCCCATTTTGTATGTGTGCAACTGATTGTTCCTTCCTAAATGAAGTACTTTGCATTTGTCCTTATTGAATTTCATTCTACTTACTTCAGACCATTTCTCAAGTTTGTCCAGATCATTTTGAATTTTAATCCTATCTTTCAAAGCACTTGCAACGCCTTCCAGCTTGGTATCGTCTGCAAACTTTATAAGTGTGCTCTCTATGCCATTATCTAAATCACTGATGAAGATACTGAACGGAACTGGACCTAGAACTGATTCCTGCGGGATCCTACTTGTTACGTCCTTCCAGCATGACTGTGACCACTGATAACTACACTCTGGGAATGGTTTTCCAACCAGTTTTGCACCCACCTTATAGTAGCTCCATCTAGGTTACATTTCTCTAGTTTGTTTATGAGAAGGTCATGTTAGACAGTATCAAAAGCTTTACTAAAATCAAGATATACCACATCTATCGCTACCCCCATATCCACAAGGCTTGTTATTCTGTCAAAGAAAGCTATCAGGTTGGTTTGACACAATTTGTTCTTGACAAATCCAGGCTGACTATTACTTATCACCTTATTATCTTCTAGATGTTTGCAAATTGTCTGTGAACAACAGCTTAATTGTTTGCTCCATTATCTTTCCGGCTACGGAAGTTAAGATGATTGGTCTATGCAACATGCATTCACCTATGTGGTTGAAGGACTGTGTAATTTACAGTGCTGAACAGATATTGTGTAATAATACTGATAGGACTATAATTTATTAAAGTTTTACATTGACCTGCTAGTGGAAATTCTTGGCTGGGCATTGTCTAGAGCCTAAGGGCTTCCACTGGCGATAGGAGGGAGGAGATTAAAAATCATTTTCTGAAACATTTAAAATGAGTAATTAAAAAAGAATGCTAGAAGAATAAAGTACCAATACTCATCTGACTGGGAGGGTGTTGCAAAAAAGCTTACCTATTTTAAAAAAATCCAAAGAAGATGCAAGAGAGCCTGTCTAGGAAGAAAAATATGAGTATATTTACATTTAAAAAGAAAAAAAAAAGAAGGTGCTGAGATTCTTCTTACTGTTTTTAATTTGACAGCTGGCTATATAGGAAAAGACAGACAGAAAAGGGCACATCTCCAACACATTGCATCTTTCTGCTCAATGAAAGTTCCTAGCAGCCTGCAAATTTACCTACTTTTCTCCCTAATCCAAGGTGGCTACCTTACGTACTGTTATGTTGTCTCATGATTAAGGCTACGATTTTGTCATGGAGGTTGCGGAAGTCACGTGACTTCCAGAGACTTCCATGACTTCAGCCCGCAGTTCCGGGTAGGGCCATCTCCAGGTTTTCTGCTGCTCCAAGTGGCGGGGGGGGGAGAGGGAAAGCTGATCGGCGGCACTTCGGCGGCAGCTCAATCGCGCCGCTCCATTCTTTGGTGGCAGTTTGGTGGCGAGTCCTTCACTCCCTCTCTTCCTCTTCGGCGGCAGTTCAGCGGCAGCTCAAAGAGGAAGAGAGGGACTGAGGGACCCGCCGCCAAATTCCCACCAAAGACCTGGATGGACGGAGTGCTGCCCCTTTGTATTGGCCGCCCCAAGCACCTGCTTCCTTCGCTGGTGCCTGGAGCCGGCCCTGGTTCTGGGAATTCTGGGCCACCACGGGTGGTGGGGGGGACTTGGGAGTTCCCAGCCACCATGGGTAGTAGGGGGCTCCAAACCCAGCAGCTCCTGGCCACCAAGGGCTGCGGGGGCCCCCCGGAGCTCCAAGCTGCCATGAGGGCACCCCACAGCTCCCAGCTGGTAGGAGTAGCAGGGCCCCCTGCTGCAGCTCCCAGCTGTTGCAGGCAGTGGGTACCCCCGGAGCCATGGGTTGTGGGGGGACCCTGCTGCTCAGAGCCCCCCGCAGGTGGCGGGGGGACCCTACAGTTCTGAGCCCACAGGGGAGGGGCTGGAGAAGAAAGGATTACAGCCACGGCCAGCAAGGGGAATGGTGCCCCAAATTTTCCGGTGCCCTACGCAGCCGCATATGCTGCGTATGCCTAGGGACGGCCCTGCTGCAGATATGACAGCATTGTCCGAACTAGCCCTAGGAACAAGGGATTGCAGGGGTGCTTGAACAGTTTTTATAATAGGGGCGCTGAGAACCATTGAACCAAACTGTAAACCCTGATATAATGGAAACCAGTTGAAGCCAGCACCTCCTCTTCTCCACACTCTTAGTACCAGCACCTCTGAGGGTTTGGCCAGCCAATCATGATAGATGAGGCAGAAACATAGACCAACAAGTTGAAGGGAAGCTAAAAGCTAGACAGTGAAGCCTAGAGATGTGAAATTATCATAATCACATGGAGAGACAGAACAAGAATATGGGGAAAGAAACAAAACAAAGGTGAAGGACATGATGAGGGCTTTGAAAAAAAGCACAGGAGTAATGGTCATGCTGTCAGAAAGAAGATGATTACAACAAAGGCCACTGAGGAGGCTATCAAGTCAGAAGTCCTTTCAGTTCCTAAAAGGTCAGATCTGTCCCCATTATTGCTTACTGAGCACTGATTGTGTGCTCAGTACTATCCAGGACAAAGAGGAGGCAAGGAACCTACTGCAAGAAGCTTATAGTTTAAGAGGACAAAGATGCAGACAACAATTATAGCACAAAAGCAGTGGACAGCCATGTGGTGGGGATGCGTTGTGATACGGTAGGTTTTGTTGTTAAGGAATCATAACACAACGAGGGTGCTTTATGATCACATTGTGAGGCATCTTCTAACCAGGATCTCCAGGAGATTGGGAGGATGATTAAAGATTAGCAACTACTTAACCCATAGTGTCCTGGAAAGAATTTAAGATGAGGAGACTGCATCATAACGTGGAAAAGCCTGAAGATGTCCTAGCATATTTGTGCAGTAAATCCCGCCAACATTTCTCTACTGTTTTGACTCTTGGATCATTATTCTTTGTACGCTGTGACCAAAAATGCCTTCTATTATATTCTGCTCCCTTTTCATTTCACACACAAGGGAAATCTCCCTCTGTGAATGCCTTAGGAGAATACTGATTTCTCAAAAGCTGCATGGCAAAGGTGTGTTTGCATACTGTAAGCTTCAGCACTACTGTAAGTCATTCATAAGCATTTGAATTTTAAAGGTCTGCTCTTTTTTAATACTCAAATGTGTTACACAGAAGTTTCTTTGCAAACCTGAACATTTATTTTAATTAACAGTTCCATAACACATGCAACATTCAGGGAAATGAGCCACTAAAATGAACAAAAGGGTTGAAACAAAGATGGTCCAGGAGAAAATCTCATTACATGCACGTAAACACACACACACACACACACACAAAATAGTGTTGTAAACTATGGTACAATACACAATATTGAAATGAGAACAAGATGATGGATGTGAAAAGGTCCTGACTAGAAACTAGAATGTTTTTCACATTCAGCCCTGTGAGATAATTTATAGAAAAGTCTGACACAGCTGAACATGAGAAAGTGAAAACCTCTGAAACAGAAGGACAGCGTAAGAAAGAAGAGGAGGTAATATCTAGCAGAGGGTAACAGAGCGAATCAGCTGATGAATGAGAATCCAGCACAGGAAAGGACAAAAACTAACTGCAGAGTCTTCTAAATAAAAGAATGAGGTTAGAGCTGCAGAAGAAAGTAAAAGCTGTTTTCAGAGAAGAATAGAAAATTCAAACTCTTTCAGGGGTTTAAATATAAATAGGTTTATTTCAGCCATTCCAGAACAGAGAAATACTTAGGAATTTTGGCATTAATTATCCTGAGTAATTGTAACCTTTGAGTGTCCAGGACGTTTAGTGTACTATAAGTCCACCAAGAGGGTACTTTTATGCTATTTGGCTGCATGCTTGAAGCTATGCTAACCTATTTTAGCACAGACATTTCTTCAAAAAAGATGTGACTGACACCCACACCCACCCAGGGTGATAGGATTGGGTAACTCAGTTTATAGGTGGTTAATTTCCTCACATCTATGACTGAATCCTAGCATTTACTATTTACAGAGACTGAAGTCCTATAGTAATCCCCAGACCAAGTACAATACAAGCAGTGGCAAAGGATATTTCCCCCACTGCCCTACCATTATGTTCTTCAACCACGAGCGGCAGGGGACTATCCCTTGGGCATCTTAGTCGGCATGCCCCTTAATAACATCCTTGACCATCTGCTGATTAGTGCCAATTCTGATGGTGATTTGTGTGTCCTGGACTGAGACCACTAAAATAGAGAGCAGTGCAATTTATTTAAAGCAAGACTGGACGGAGCCCTCACCAATGTGATAGACTGAATCCCCATTTTCCTCTTAAATCCTTTTCCCCTTCTCCATTAGTGTCAACACCACCATCACATACAAAGTAGGGACACCTCTGACTCCTTCATTTCCTCATCCCCTTCCATCCAGGATGTGTCCAATTCCTGCCATTTCTTCCTCCATGTCATAAATGAAAATCCAACCTGGCCCATCCGTATCAGCAGCTTGTCCACACTTTAGTCATCTCCTACCTTGACAATAATTGTGTCTTCTCTAGTCAACTTAGTACCCACGTTGGCCACCCCTACAGTCCGTCCAAAATGCTGCTAAAATCATCTTCCTTGCTGATCACTCAGATGACCACCTCCTGTTTGAACCCCTCTATTGGCTCCTCATTGTCTTGCTTCAAGTTTGAACTTATTGGGGCAGATCCTCAGCAAATGTGAACAGTCCTAGCTCCCACTGACTTCAATGGAGCTATAACAATTTACACCAGCTGCAGATCTGCCCCCTTGTTCTTCTTTTGAAGGCCATGCACAGCTCTGCCCCAGCTAACCTTATCTGCTACCATGGACCCTCTCTGCTCCAATCCATCACTTCTCCTTTAAATCCCTCTTTAAAACTCACTTCTGCCGTGTTGTCTACAAGAAGTGAGTTAACTGAGAAAAAATGAACACTGTCAAACTTTAATTATTTGCAATGCATTCTCAAGAAGTACTCCTGGCAAAACAAAGTCACACTGTGAAATAACTATAACCATAACCTTAGTCCGCCCCTTCCTACCTCCCACTTCTGTTTGAAACCTTTTCAGTGCATCTCTGGCCAGGAACTTTGCTAAAGAAAGCTTTTGTAAAGTACATAGCAAATTTCTGGACACTGTCAAAATAACAGTTACTGGAAAGAAGATGGACAAAGTAATGTAAGGTCTTTTACATTTCTAACTTACTACGATAGTAGAGTGAAAAAGTAATGTATTTAGCAATTTTTTTTTATAACATTTGATTCTGTTTATTAATTTGATTTAAAACTACAGATTTCCTATGCACTAATTTTGGAGTTTACTGTACAAGACAGGATTACTAGTATTCCATTTTAGTTCAATGACTCCTGGGCCCATTTCTGAAGAGTTATTGAGTATAGGACTGGAGCTGCAGGTGAGTAATCATTATAATTATGGGAGATGAAAATGAAACAAGAAATGATAAAATCATTAAATGTTTGCAGTCATAGATTAAAATATTAAAATGCCTAATGGCAGGGATGTTAGTCCATATAATCATTTCATTTCTGTTTCTGAAAAGGCACCAGGACACAATGTCATGGCTCCTACATTTGAAGCCTTGATAAAATGTGCACTTGTAACCTCTGCAGTTTCTATAAAAAGGTTGTTGCTAGTGAAATAGGTACTTAATTTGTACTGAGTAATTTTTGGAAACTAAATTCAGACTTGTTTTAAACAGCAGAGTGCAAGAGCTGACATTTTCCTAAGCTTCTAACTGTTCTCTGATGAGGTACAGTCTTATTTTATGTTGCTTATAGAATTTGTGTCTGAAAGTAACTATAATTTGTATTATTCTATTTGAGGTTTGTCTTTTTTGAAGAAGAAGAAGAAAAAAGAGTGTCAAAGATTTTAATTATAATGTTTGTATTCTGTTCACAAATCTGAGCACCAGTAAAGAACTAAGCCCATGACACATGAATACACAAGTGATATGAGTCAAACTACAATAAAAATGGGAATCAAGGAAGGGGAAAAGTGTCAAGCTGCGTGGGTGTAGGTTAAGATGTCCTAGAGAAAAGTGCGTCAAAGGTTACACAGACAATGTTACAAATCAAATCTAACTCATCTATCTAAGGTAACTGTCAGGCACCCAGGGCCGGCTCCAGGGTTTTGGCCGCCCCAAGAAGCCAAACAAAAAAAACAAACCAAAACAAAAAACAAAAACAAAACCAAAAAAGCCGCGATCGCGATCTCAGGGGGCAATTCGGCGGGAGGTCCTTCGCTCCGAGCCAGAGTGAGGGACCGTCCTCTGAATTGCCGCCGAATAGCTGGAGGTGCCGCCCCTCTCCGAAGTGGCCGCCCCAAGCTCCTGCTTGGTAAGCTGGTGCCTGGAGCCAGCCCTGAAGGCACCTATCACCGTGATACGGAAGCACCAAACAAACAACTGAATCAGAAAAAGATGAAGTGTAAAATGGATTGCAACAAACAGAGACTATTAAGGTTCTGCTTAAAAGCTTGCTGTAAAGGAGAGGGAGAAGCAAACTGATAGCATTTATAGAACCTACGCAGAAAAGTCCAACCCAGGATAGGAACGTTTGTTGAAAGCATAGTGATGCTTTTGTGTTTCTTTAGATTATAAAGTTCTCTTATGTGAGAGACTGATTCAGGAGAGCACTTAAGCACATGTGTACTTTAAGCACATGGCTAAAGTCCATTGAAGTTAATGGGACTTTAAAGTTAAGTCCCATATGCTGTAATGCTTTCCTGAATAGAGAACCAGAGGCTGGAAGGAGTTTTCCCTTGCCCCAGGAATAGCAGTGCCCATTTGTCTAGAGACACTAGTTGGAGTGGAAGGATTCTTCTGTCTCTGAACATCAGGCATTGGCCACTGATGAATGAGGGATACCAGCTAGATGGGCTAGAAGTCTTATAAAGCTTGGACTACAAGGAAATAGAATTCCTCACAGAGAAGGAATGAAACTCAGAGAAAGTGGACCAAATTCTGCCCATATTCCACACAACCCTCTATCATGCTCACTTGGTATAAATCAAAGAAGACTTGGCATAAAGATCGAGGAAGAAAAGCATAAAGTAGAAGGAAGAATGTGGGGGCAGAATGGTATTTCTTAAATGTTTATAGAGCAGGGTGTGAGGAGGAGAATTAGAGATGAGTGTAACTTTTTTCATATTAATATTGCTGCATGGATCTGACCTGAAGAGTTCAATGTCACTAATGCCTTGTGTGTGTGTTTCACTGAATTTAGGGGGTGGAGGGAATAATATCAATTTTTGCTGTAGAACATGTGGCTTCAGAATTCGGAAAGACTTTTCCTAACCCTTCTCTCCCTGTGCACAAGTGGTAACCTCACAGTTCATTACTAGAAAGGGGCATGGAACATTTTTTTAAAAAGTCAGATGTCAAAAGGACATGCTGTTTTCCAAAATGGAAAACTCCTAGTTTTGAAATCAAATAATTGAAAAGTTGCTGAAACAAGACACTAACAGTTAATCCTGCCCAAAGGGTTGATCTAAATTCTTCCTGGAAAGGCTATTGTACGTGGGTTTAGATACAGTGGTTAACCAAGTATTCAAGGGCCATTAGTAATTACCATAACATCCCACCACTTACTGTGTCATATACACAACTTATTCAACAAGCCCACAACATAAAACAGAATCCATTTATTTTCAAATGGTTGGAAATATATTTTCCAACCATCAGATCTTTTTCTGATCATCTTCCTGCCCTCCCCTAAAAAATACTTTGCCTCTCAGATTTCTAGGTGCATAGGATGGGATCCCTGTTATGTGAAAACTCTGAAACACATTTCAAAATTAATTTTCTTCCACTGCTTATTTCTCACACAAGTTCCTCATTTTCTGCCCTTACTGTGCTATGCACACATCAAACTACTATGCCCTTTAATTGTGGGTGCTACACTATTAATAAGAATATAAGAACGGCCATGCTGGGTCAGTATCCTGTCTATGCCAGGTGTTTCAGAGGGAATGAACAGAACAGGTAATCATCAAGTGATCTATCCCCTTTCGCCCCGGCTAGAGCCTGGGCAATGGGGCGCTAGGACTGTGCAAAGTGGGAGTGTCCCAGAGCTCAGCCTGCAGCCAGAGCCCAAATGTCTACACCACAATTAAACAGTCCCTTAGCACAAGTCAGTGGGTACGGGCCAGTCGCGGGTGTCTTTGCAGTGTAGACATACCTTTATGAAAGGTGCTCTGAAAACAGATCTCCTCAATGAACCCACCAAATATATAGAACAAGCATCAGCAGTGTATGATTCTCCCACATTGCCCCATCAGTGTTGCTCAGCCCTGATCCCAGGGACTATCTATAGGGATGAAAGGAGAGTTCCTCATTACCTCTTAGCTTCTCTGCTCCAGATTTCCAACAAAAGTGCCATTGCCAATTACGGTGACAGTCTGAGACGTGAACTACTGTCCACCAGGAAATGTTCTGAGACCATCAACATGTTTCACATAGGCCAAACAGCTGCCAACTGGGAAACACATTCAATCATTGCCATCCAGAATGGAATTCAAACCCGGGCCCTGAAAGCAAGAGGCTGCAGCATTACTAACTCCTTGAGCTGTCTGATTCCCCTAGTGTAAGGTGAACTCTGAAAACTTCAACCACTTCCCAAGGGCTGCCTTTTCGGATAAAGCAGATGCACTGCACATTTTTAGGGTCTGGGCCTGGGAGCACTCTTAATTCCCATTAAATTAAATGGAAATTAGGGGCATGACTTGAGCCCTTCCAGGGTCAGACCTTGGGCCTTGATGCTGAAGTTGCTAGTGTGCAGGTGGATTGCTTTGTCTAGCCTCAGTTAATTCATTAGGACTCCACCTAGGCACCCTAGTGCACTCATATGCTGTCAATTGCAGGACTGGGGCCGTAGATGGTAAATGTAAAAATAATCAAGAAAAAAATCCTACTTGGGCTCCTCCTCCTGTTCCTGTTTACGTCAATAGTTTTGTCACTCACTTCAGAGGCATTAGGATTGGGCCTATGACAATGTAGGATTCATTACAGAGCTTAAAAGATTATTTAAAAATGATCATGCATAAATATCAAAACCAACTCCCCTAGTTTGTCCTCATTTTTCTTCCCTCGATATTGCACATTCCAGTATCATCTTGCTCACCAGTTGAAATAGAAATTCACTAACGCATACTTTGGGAGTTCTGTCACTGACGGAAGCACTTAATGGTGACAAATAAGCCAGAGAATAAAACAAACAGATGGAAAACGGTCATCTCCGTCCATGGACACCTGCTTTGGGATGAAGTCTGTAATGATATATGTGCTTAATTCTTCAGAGACAAAATCACTTTGCCATATGTTAAAGATTTTATATCTAAAAATGAGTTATAGGGAAGACAGAATGGGTACCAAAGATGGCATAAAATCAACTGTCAAAGCAGTTCCTTGTTGTAGTTCTGAAAAGAACTGATTATCTCATTCAACAAATAGCCGACAGATTGAGAAATAGTATTTCCTATACTTCAGCTGTAAAAGTGCTTAAAAGAACTGTTTTGATTCCTAGTATCATTAATCCAGGCAGAGCATAATTCACCTATACAACCAGCTAGAACAATTTTTTCAAACCTTGGTGCCTAAAATTAGTCTTCTAAATCCATATTCCAGCCCCATTTCTGTAATTAAATACATGTGAGAGTAAGGGTGAACCTCTGCACATCTCACTGCAGGCTCCAGCCCTAAGGGACATAAGCAGAAGCCAGAGTGCTGACACCCACAGCTCCCATTGACTTTCATCGACAGTGGGGTGCTCAGCACCTTTGCAAAAAAATCAACTCACTTCTACCATGGTGTCTAAATATGGCTTTTCCAGCCTCACTTTAAGTAGAGCAAATTACTCTAAAGCATCAACTATGGTAAGAAGACAACAACGGACTTATTTAGGACACACTTTAAGGATGCCAACAATGTGATTTCCATGGCAAGTGGTAATTTGAATACCAGCTGGAAAGAGAACATGAAGGAGGTTCTAGAGAAACATTATGCAGAACAATAGAGAAAGAAGCCAAATCCATTCACATGACAGTCATAGATTACCAGGGTTGGAAGGGACCTCAGAAGGTTATCTAGTCCAATGCCCTGCTCAAAGCAGGACCAATCCCCAGACAGATTTTTACCCCAGTTCCCTAAATGGGCCCCCCTCAAGGACTGAACTCACAACTCTGGGTTTAGCAGGCCAATGCTCAAACCACTGAGCTCTCTCTCCCCCCAGAAGACCACCACAAGACCAAAAATAAAGGGCAGATGCTGGTGGACCTGAGCGTGCAGGAAGATAAAGAAGAAAGAGGGGTACAATATTTTGAGTATTGCCATGTGCACAGCACCCAATTAAACTACTCCTCCTCTGACACAGAAAAATGCAAATTCATTAGTAGGCTTTCCAGCTTTATGTGGTTATCACCTGGTGTTTATCATTACACCTTCCCTGACTGGCAAATAGGTAGACATTTGCTCTGAGGCCAAGCAGATTTTGATGTAACTCCAGGCATCTTTTGGTGCATCACCTTTTTGATGACAGGTACATTTCCACAAGGCTTAACCAGAATGTGGCTCACAATGATTTTGCATGTCTTACAAACAATGATGGCTATTTTTAGAACCCAGATATCTAGAACTTGCAGGACTTTCCCCATTAGATAATTGCTATTTTAAGATTATAATTTGCCTGCCAAGATGAGCCAGAAAGATGAGATCCAAACTTAGCACTGTTTGTATCACCATCTAAAGTTAGTAATTGGTAATGCTGTGGAACAAGCTAATTTTAGTCATCTGTGGGGTCTTTGTAAGCATGCTATAGTCAGCCTTCTTCCTAAATATCATTCTGATGAGTAGGCCATATCTGACCTGAAACTGAAAAAATATGTTTGGTGTCTTTAGGATACCTCTCAGCACATCTGGCCTGCATGAAATAATTAGCTTTGTATCCAGATTTTACTAGTTCTGCTTCAGACCCATTCTAACATTCTCAAAGCCTTTCAAAATCTAGAGACACTCCATTTGACTTTCTTATCAATTCTTACAGAACTGTGTTATATTGTCAAAGATCTAAGTTGCTTTAGGAGAAAGATGTCTCATCAGTCAGAGTTGGTCACTTGCTTTCTATATCCTGTACAGTGCACACATTCAGATCCTGAAAAGTTTCCTAGGGGACACTATCGGGTTGCCAATATTGGTTGGATGTTTTCCTGGAGGTTTTATCACATGACATAATCTTTAAGTAAAGATTAATCTTTAATTCCTGGAGACTCCAGGACACTCCTGGAGGGTTGGCCACTCTAGGACACTGCTATGTATGCTGCTCAGGGTGGCAGATGCCATGACAATGAGCTACGCTCTATTCATAGTCACATCCCAAAACAAAAATCACACTTAAGTCATTCAGGACTGGTATCTTACATGTAATTTAGAGAAGTGTGTGATAGCAGGTCAAAGGAGTCTCAATCAGGCTTTATTATTGCAGCTTGCTGTGCTTAACCTAGGGACCTAGCCAGAAGGTACATGTGATATAGTGAGAATTCCATTCAAGACCTTGCATCACGGTCTCCTGTTGATGAGGCAGATGCTGTTCTTGGCTCTATGTTTCATGGAATGTGAGGTGAAGGTAGGAGGTGTGTGGGGCGTGCGGTGGAGGAGGGGGGAGATTCCAGACAAGCTAACATCCTTGCTGTTGACTGCAGTTACTCTGACTGTGAGCAATGCAGATTGTGAAAGACCTCAGTTGTATGTGAAAGAATTTTTTATTTCTTCCTCCACAGAAAGGAATGGATTCAGCATATGCCAGACCTGCTTCTACTTCTTCTTCTTTTTTTTTTTTTTTGACAACTTGTGGCCCACTGTTTATCAAATGACATTCTGGATCGTTTGCATCATCTTCTCTCTAGCTTAGGCTACATCTACATGGCACAGGACTGGCAGCGGTGTGTCGGGTATGAATAGCTACATGCTGCAGTGAAAAGCAGGCTGTATCCCCACTGCAGTGTGGAGCTACATGCAGCAGTGAAAGGCTGCAGTAGGAGGGAAAAGATTCCTTTCCCCACTACCTCTCTCCTGCCAAAGTGTTTTCTCGCTGTGGGGAAGCTGCTGCTCCAGAGCCTTTCTCTGCCGCCTCCTCCCTGCCAGAGCCTTTCCCTTCTGCTGGAGAGGCAGTGGGACACTACACTGCTAAAAAGGCAGTGTAGATATGGGAAGCACTGCTTGGGTGTGTAGAGAGCCATGTACATACTCCTAGGGTTCAGGGATGTCTTTACTCACCTAAGCAATGCCTCACCCTCTACACTGGTATTTATGCCTGTCCTAGGCTGGTGTGCAGTGTAGATACTTTACACACTGACATAAAGAGTGTGCAGTGCAGATGTACCTTTACAAAGACCTTTATATCACACTATGTGTATGACCAAAAAGATGCATTATTAGAATCTTATGGAAATCAAGTTTAAAATTTCTGACTCACATCAGATGATGCATTTTACCAGGGAGGTAAATAACTAGTGTTTATTCCTTCTCTAGTGTACTATGTGTGAAGTCAGACTTTCAAATGGATTTATTTAGTATTGTAGTTGAAAAGTTTCTCTTGCAGCAAATGCTTCCGTTACAAAGAAATGATTGTCTCTCCCCGTTTGTTAAGGGTGTTGCTAGCATTCTGTTACAAACCACATTTTGAACTCTCTGCTATCCCAAAGTGGACAGATCTGCCCAAAAAAAGGGACAGGTGTCTTGCTCTCGGCTGTGCTTTCTTTTGGAAGTAATCTGAGTGCGGGAAGGGGGAAGATCCTGGCCCAAGCAAGATTCCCTTTGTTCTGTTTCACCACAGCAGGTTCTATACCATCTCTGGCAGCACCCTGGACTAAGGAAGATTGTAGCCAGAACACTCTGTACTTCAGCAGTCTCCATACAGCATAACAACCCCTTGGGCTGTTAACAGTCTGCACAATTTAGAGCAGCCTTGAAGCTGTTCAAAGTTGTGCCAGGGGCTGAATCATTCCATTCTCTGCCTCAGTTAGGGGCATGAAAGGTGGTGTAAAGCCACCTTTGTCTCCCCTCAGAGCTCCTGCATCACCTGATATCTGAGCTCAGGGAGTTTATAAGATGTGACTGAAGTCTGAGATGATTTTTCCTTATGTAAAATTGTTTTAATTTCTGTCCTGAAACACAGTGTATCAAACTAGAGTTGGCCTAGAACCGTCAAATTTGATTTCTTCTATCCTTACTGACAGCTGGTGCTCAAGTATTTCTGAGAAGATTGGGTGGTCAGCTTTTGTTATTTGATCTGGTTTTGGGGACCCTCAGACAGGTCCACGAGATCTCATTATCTATTTCAATTATAATTGAACTTATCACTTCCTCAGTGCATTAGTTTTAAAAACAAAATTCTATTTATTTTTTCAACAAAGAACATAACAACAACAAGTCTTTGGAGGGCATTCATCCTCCAGCATTGGCTACCCATTTAACAGAACATTCATTACATAGCACAACACAACACAACACACCTTCCACTAGAGACTTCTTTACATCTGCCATACAATCCTCTCCAACCCACACTCCCTAGCTCTTACTATTTATTAACTATTATTTTTTACATATGGACACTAATGTCCCCAAACATAGCTTGCTAAATCTGTCAGCGCTGCACAGAAGTGCTATTTATTATTATTATTAATTTGTATTAGGAGTGCCTAGAGGCCTGCCAAGATTGGGATTCCATTGTGCCTAGCACTGGATAAACAGAATAACAGACAGCCCCTGTCCCAAAAATCTTATAAGCTAAATACACAAGAAAATGAGAGGTTATAGTGGGCAGAGGTTACCATACAAGTATAGCTTTAATCTAGCTAGCTTGGGGACCAATAGCAGTGAAGCCATGGTACATGAACTAGCCACCTCAGTAAGTACCCTGGGTCCTGGATGGGCTGGTATAGCATATGCTGAAACCCAGGCTGTCACAGCTTCACTGCTTTGGTAGCCAAACTAACTAGATTAAAGCTAGCTCAGCTTTGTCTACACATGCTGCAATCACACACCCCGATCACATACCCTGTGAGGGAGGGAGCAGGAGTGGCACTGGAGCAAACAGCCAAACAGCACAGAGGAGAGAATGTCCAGGAGTTCTGGATGATGCAGTACAGGAGGTCAGGGTGCTGGAATAGCTGTGGCCACAGCCTATCTTCCAATTCACTCTTCACTGACAAGACAAGCTCACCACTTACGTTATACACAACATACACCTCTCCTACCCCCATGTCACCTTCCCTATATCGCTGTCTCACTATAGGCACTGGATGTTTTATAATAATTTTGACAGCAGCATAGTCTAGTGGCTAGAGCACAGGCCTGGTCTGTGCTCCTGGCTCTGCAACTTGACCTTGATCAAGTCACTTTTCCTGTTTGGAACTCAGTTTCTCCATCTGTAACATCTGGCTAATGATACTTTCCTTCTTGGTAAAACATTTTGAGATCAGTGGACAGAAAGTGCTCTAAGAGACATAAGCATGTTTTCATTTTAGCTCTTGGTTATCGCCAGTGATCATGCTCCCTGAGCAGAGGACATCTCATCCCCAACATCAGCTATGTAGCACCTAATATACAAGCCTAGGGCCTGATTCTGATCTCATACCACTGTTGTACTCTTGTAATTTCATTGGCTTCAGTGGAATCAGTCCTGATTTGCACCAGTGTAAGCAAGAGAAGGATCAAGCCCTTAGAGTCCTTGTATGAACTAACAAACTATATAGGGTTTCAGATGTTCCTAGCCCCCTGTGTTCATGGTCCAACTGCCAAGGAATACAGGACTTGGTATGTCAAACAGCTCAGAGACTTGTCACACAGATGGAAAGAGCACCCGGTGGCATAGAAATAGAATTAGAGAAGTTAAAGTTGTTAGGAGTTTTTGAATGCCACATATCTATACTTTCCAAAGTGTGTTTATTCATTATTTTAAAATTACAACTTTATTTTCATGTGTTTTCTCTTAAGATAGCGATGAATATACTGCCTTAAATAGACTGTCAGCTTAGAAATCATGCTTGTCTGAACTGATTTTTTGTTTTAAACAAATTGTAGTTATAAATAACATCTACAATTACTAATCCTGAAGGAAATCAGAGAAAAATATTTCTCATTTTTTCAGAGTTTATTTAGTGCATTTTACAGATTCAGTTTCATTTTTTCCTACTTACGGTCACTTTCCTGTGTTTGTGAGGGTCTTTTGCACAGCAACAGAGGAGAGAAAAACATTGAAAACAAATAGGAAAATGTGATGGTAAACCATAAAAAATTGACAAAGGGATTCAGAGGCAGGTGAAGCTACTTTTTGTATTTTTAAAAGGACTAGATTTCAAGCTGAGGTGTCCCTTTATCTCCAGTTTAATAAGGATATTTGGTGGGATGACTGGGAATTTAGACATCACTTCATTTAAACAGTTCTGTGAAGTCAAGTCAGCTTTGTCCTGGAAACGTCTGATTCTGCTCCCCTTACTCATATGGAGAAGGGTCTTACTCCTTAAATTATCCAAACTTTTAAGAGTAAGTAAACCTGCTACAGTCCAGAATTTTTAAACACACCCAAATGCCCCTGCCATATGTAACACCTTCTGGGCTGTAGCTGGTAACCAAATTGCAGGCTGCAAGTTTTAGTTTCGGAAACCATTTAAAATGAGCAGCCACATAGAGTGGTTGTTGGTAAGGCTCTTTGTCCAGGGAAAGAAGATTGCTCAGTCAGCTATGTGAAGGGCATAGACAGTGTTTCCACAGGCTCCTAGATGCCGTAACACATCTTTTGAGGGATGCTATGTTTATTGTGGCTGGAAAGTTTCTAGCCAAGAGAGTTGCTAAATAAGGAGGTGTAGCCAATGAAGAGTAACATGCAATAGTGTTGCTGTGTTCAATAATACTGGGGCGTATTCAGTTAGGGTTATGAGTCAAGTGAACAGCTTCATTTCACCTTTGAAATGTTTGATGTAGTTTTAGAACATATGTGGGCAAGCTTCACTTTGTTGCACTGCTGATACCTTATTTGGTGGGCGGGAATGTGCGTATGCAACAATACAGAGGCCATAAACTAAGACTTGGCAGTAGTTTTGACTCCACAAAGTCCTAAACTCCCATTAACATACATGTTAATAATCACCATCATAGAAGTTTTACCACACTTTGAACAGTTGCTGTTCAAGTAATCACAAATCTTTTCCCAATAATGGTCTCAAACGGGTAATTTTTTCTTGAAAGTTACATGTTGTGTATGAAAGCCTCTTCTATTTAATGAACTGCAAATAGCTACATTTGCAATTACATTTCACTATGTAAGATAAGCATATTAGCGTGTGTCAACTGAAAGGATCCTATCACAGAACCAGCTGCATAACTTCATGAAAGGAAACCAAAAATACCCAATCTGAACACAGAGCAGTGTCCATTGACTTCTTTATTTTGTATGTAGCTACAGCACGTACCTTGATTTTGGATTCTGGTTGGCTGCTATTGATGGTACATTTTTTTTTCTCTGTAACTACAGGTTCCAAAGTTTTAATACTACAATTATCTCTGGGCTAGATTATGGTTAGCGCCTACGTAGCCACTAAGTGGAGTGTGAGAAAGTAAGGAGCCACCTCCACCCCCTCCTTTTGCTGCCTGAAAAAAGGACAGCCCAGAATCACAGTCCTTGCACTTGGTGGGTACATCAGAGGTCTGAATGGTATGAATGTGGGTTCCCTCTCCCCCTGTGTGTGTGTGATGGGGGAGAGCAATATTTTACACCTCTCAAAGGGATATAGCAAATTGTTCTCATCCAGTACAACTGAAGAGCTCAAAGAGGCTTCCAGATGCTCCTCTAGCATCCACCCTTACAACAGATTATGCCTTAAAGACACAATCGACACCTTTATGATTTGGAGAAGGATGTGAACAACAAGCTAGTGAGATCTCCTGATAGTGCTATGTTTTTCTGGTTAGTAAAAACTAGTCTAAAGGCCTGTGAGAAACTCCTGGTGGATTTAGACACATTGGAGATTGGATTCCATCTGACATGCTGCCCAACTTGGAAGAGTGTATGGTAAGGCATACTGACACAATTATTTTAACTTCTATACTTACCCCTATGGGCTTTAAACTTTCCAGATCCCCAAAGGGACAGAAATTCAGGAGTCATTGTAGATACTCAGTGAAGACATCTGCCCCCCGGGCATCAGCAGTTAAAGCAAATAGAGCACAGGTACATTCATAAAGGGATGATAAACAATAGTACCCCCACCATCTGAAATAGCATTACCAATTCTGGTGGCCTCACTGAGACAGACTGAAGAAATCTACAGCAGGGCAACTAAAATGACTAGATGTGTGTCTGAGTTTACAGAGATGGGAGATTACAAATAGACTAACATTAAATAGCCTGGAAAGGAGAAGAGGGAGTTATGCATTCAGAATGAGGAAAGACTGAAAACTAATCAGCCTCTCATCTTTATATCCTGTCCCATAAAACAACAAGTACATACTTGCTGAAATTAAAGGCAGTAATTTTAGAATAAAGGAATTTACTTTATAGTTAATCTGTGGAACTCACTGCACAGGAAGTTATAGACTCAAAACACAGTGGCTAGATAATTTAATGAGCACTAACTCCACTAGTGCTATGCAAGTTAAGACAATATGGACAATCAATCTCCTGAATAGAGAAGGAAGATGGCCCAGTGGTTGGAGAACTAGCCTAAGGCCCTGTCTACACTGGCAAGTTTCTGCACAGTAAAGCAGCTTCCTGCACTGTAACTCCTGAGGTGTACACACTGCCAAGCCACTTAGTGCACAGAAACTGCGCAGTTGTAATGCTTAAAAAAACAAACAAACAAACAACAAAAAAAAACACCCCAACACGAGGTGTAGAGCTTTCTGCACTAGGGCTACAGCGCTGCGGTGCCAGTGCAGACACTGTGGTCCATCACAATGCTGCGATTGGCCTCCGGGAGGTGTCCCACAATGCGTTCTCGCCTCTCTGGTCATCGGTTTGAACTCTACTGCCCTGCCCTCAGGTGACCATCATCCCCATCCCCAACCATCATCCCCACCCCATAAATTCCTTTGGAATTTTGAAAGTCCCCTTCCTGTTTGCTTGGTGACGCGTGCTGTGGTCTCAGGGCATCTTTCCAGGTGGCCATGCCTGCACCAGGCGATCCCCCACTTGGAGTAATGCCGAGCTGCTGGACATCATCAGCATTTGCAGAGAGGAGGCTGTCCAGTCCCAGCTATGCTACAGCCGTAGGAATTATGATACCTATGGACAGATTTCACGATGCATTACAGAAAGGGGCCATGACCAGGACACATTGCAATGCAGGGTCAAACTGAAGGAGCTGCAGAATGCCTACTACAAGGTGCGGGAGGCAAACCGCCACTCCAGTGCTGTGCCCACAAGATGCTGATTCTACAAAGAGCTGGATGCGATACTCGGCAGCGACCCCACCTCCATTGCAAAGACCGCTGTGGATACATTGGTGGCTCACGTGCCAGTGGAAAGTGGACTGAGCCAGGAGGAGAAAATCTTGGATGAAGATGTGGAGTGGGAGGGGGACCCAGAGGCAGAGGATGACTCAGAGGTCAGAGATGCATGCAGCCAAGAGCTCTTTTCTACCCTGGAGGAGGCTAGACAGTCACAGCTGTCAGATGGTGGTGAAGCACAAACAGGAGAGGAGGCCCCTGGTAAGTGGATATGATTTTGGGAATCGCTGAGGTGAGTTGTTGGGGGCAGGAGGGTTGCAGAAAGCAGGCTTGTCTCCCACTACATGCCTAGTCTGGGCTGTGGAACAGGCTGTTGATTGATTCCCTCACTTCAGGGGAACCTGTCTCAGATTTCCAGGAAACTCTCATGGAGATACTGGGCAATCCGCTGCCGCAGGTTCTTCAGTAGAGCTGCTTTGTTTCTTGCCCCATTAACAGTGACTTTCCCGCACCACTGTGCTGTCCCGGGGATCATTGCTGCACACAGGCGAGCTGCGTAGGGGCAAGGGCGGCAGTCGCAGTCTTGGAGAAGACCCTCCCTTGATTCCCTGCTCACCCTCAGCAGCGAGATATCGTCCATAACTATCACATCCTGTGGAAAGTGTGGGGACAGGAATGATTATCAGGCCCCCCTACAGTACTGGCTCTCCCCAAGAGCCATGTGCACAGTGTACAGCAGGGTCTGGGAAGAGTGATTTACCCTGTCCCTGAAGCTACTCACCATTTTGCGGGTCTTGTGGCTCATGTGTGCTTGCCTGAGGTCAGCCAGTTAGTGACAGGTGTGTGAGTACTGGCTGTGTTTTAAATCACTGAATAAGTGTTCTCTGTGTTGCAAACAATACTGCTTCTGCAAAATGTTGCATTTAAACTTCACAGAGATGACCTTGGGAGCCCAGCCTCCCTCTTTGTTATCAGCAGCTTAACAGCTGCGCAGAATTAGAAAATGGCCAAGAACTACTAAGGAGGACTTTCTGCGTGATTGCATGATGCACTCTGCAGCGAGAAACAAGAATTGAAGGAGTGGTGGGACAGCAAGAAGAGGGACCGAAAGGAGAAGGTGGCATGCCAGAATGAAGCCACGGAGTGGCTCTGAAACGTTATGGAGCGCCAAGCGGACATACTCCAGGCGATACTAGCACTGCAAACTGATCAGCTCCTCACCCACTCTCCCCTGCAGCCGCTGTCACAAAACTCTTTCCCGTGTTCCCCCCACACACCACCAACACACAGTTATCAATCTCCCGGCTCCAGTCTATACCCACGGCATTCCACTCCTCCCCCTCACAGTCCAGCACTGCAGACTCACAGTGCCCACTGCACTCAACACCCATCCCTCTGCAGTTTGGCCCTGCTGATGTACAGTACCCACTGCATTGTACTCCAAAGGAGAAGGTGGGATATGATCCCAGGACATACACAAACCTTTAGCTATTCCGGGATCCCTCCTCCTCCTGGGACCTTCCCTTCCCCCATCCTCCTCACTGCTGATGTTTTTTTGGTTTGACTCTCTCCTCTGGTTGTTGTTTTTTAATAAAAGAATTGTGTTGGTTTGAAAGCAATCTTTATTCTATTAATTGAAAGCAAAAAGAGCCATGCAAAGCAACATTCAATTATGTTAAACCCACATATTTCATCATCTGCACCAATCACCTCCTAGCACTACAAGCACAGCACTCCTGAGTATAGAAACAAATATTAGTGGCTTTCACCTTCAAATTTCTGCCTCAAGGCATCCCTGATCCTTATGGCCCCATGCTGCACCCCTCTAATAGCCTTGGTCTCTGGCTGTTCAAACTCAGCCTCTAGGCAATGAGCCTCTGTGGTCCAGCCCTGAGTGAAGCTTTCACCCTTCCCTTCACAAATATTATGGAGCATACAGCATGTGGCTATAAGCATAGGGATATTGTCATCAGCCAGATCCAGCTTCCCATAGAGGCAGCACCAGCGGGCCTTTAAACGGCCAAAAGCACACTCAACAATCATTCTGCACTTGCTTAGCCTGTTGTTGAACTGCTCCTTGCTGCTGTCAAGTTGCCCCATGTATGGCTTCATAAGCCATGGCATTAAGGTGTAGATGGGGTCTCCCAGGATCACAACGGGCATTTCTACTTCCCCTATGGTGATCTTCTGGTCCAGGAAGAAAGTCCCTGCTTGCAGCTTCCTGAACAGGCCAGTGTTTTGAAAGATGCGTGCGTCATGCACCTTTCCAGACCAGCCTGCGTTAATGTCTGTGAAATGCCTACGGTGATTCACAAGTGCCTGGAGAACCACTGAATTGGAATATGCGTGCCATCTATCACCCCTCCGCAGTTAGGGAAGCCCATTTGTGCAAAGCCATCTACAATGTCATGCACATTGCCCAGAGTCACGGTCTTTCGGAGCAGGATGCGATTAATGGTCCTGCAGACTTCTGTCAACATGAGTCCAACAGTAGACATTCCCACTCTGAATTGATTAGCAACCAATCGGTAGAAGTCTGGAGTAGCCAACTTCCACAGTGCAATCGCCACGCTCTTCTCCAGCAACAGGGCAGCTCTCATTCTTGTGTCCTTGCGCCACAGGGCTGGGGCTAGCTCATCACACAGTCCCATGAATGTGGCTTTCCTAATCCAAAAGTTCTGCAGCCACTGCTCATCATCCCAGACGTGCATCACTATGTGATCCCACCACTCAGTGCTTGTTTCCCAAGCCCAAAAGTGGCATTCCACTGTGGTCAACATCCCTGTGAATGCCACAAGCAAACTTGTGTCATAGCTAGTACGTGTGGCGAGATCAATGTCACACCCCTCTTGTCTTTGTAGTTTAAGGAATAACTCCACTGCCACTCGTGATGTGTTGATCAGAGCAAGCAGCATAATGGTCAACAGTTCTGGATCCATTCCTGCAGCTCAAAGAGGCAGGGCGCACAGTACATAAACGGTTGAAAGATGGCGCCAAATGCAGATGGAAGTACAGGGATTGCTGGGATGCGACCGAGGATGCCCTGCAACCCCCTCTACCTTCCCACAACTCTTAGCAGCAGAAGAGGAAGAGATGCTCTGTGGGATAGCTGCCCAAAGTGCACCACTCCAAATACCTCTGCAAGTGCCGCAAGTGTGAACACGCTATTGCGCAGGTAGCTGATAGTGTGAACACACAACAGCGGTTTTCCTTCAACACCCTCTGAGCGGCACTGTAATTCCCAGTGCTGTAGTGTAGACATGCCCTAAAGAGATACAGGTTTAATTCCCTGCTCCACCACAGTCTTCCTGTGGGCAAGTCACTGAATCTTCATGTGCCTCATTTTCCTATCTGTAAAAGGGGAATAACAGTATTTCCCCACCCCACAAAGATGTGTGAAGAAGCATACACTAAATATTGCTAGGTGTTCAGATACTGTGGTGATGGGGCCATATAAATACCTAAAATAGATAGATGCTTTAGGGAATAAGTTAATTGTGGTGGTCAGGAAGCAATCCATCAGATTCAAAAGTTCCCAATTGGCTAGAAATGTGCTGTTTGTGGGAGAAGGATTCACATGCCCCCTAAGCACCCATATTGGTGGAATGCCAGGCTAGATAGAACAATGGTGTGATCTGACATAGCACATCCTAGATTGAGGCAGAGTAATTTAGCAGCAAGAAGACAGCAATTTAGACTCTCAATTTGTACTGAGAGCATAATTTATGTGTCAAACCCTCTCCCTCATGATCTAGGTGAAATCTTGCTTCTGAAAGTATTTTCCTTTCTAAAACCAAACATGAAAATGAAAACAGAAGAAACTTAGCACAAAAGAACTGTTTAAATAGCAGAGGTATTGAGATACTATGGAGTAAAAAAGTTAAAGATAAGGCTGACATACCCGTAGGCACCTGAGGGGCTGCCAAACTGCAAACGTTTTATATATACACTCAATGAAACAAACATAGAATTTTATCCTGCTCCCACTGAAGTGAATAGCAAAACTCCCATTAGATTTCAATGGTTCAGGCTCAGGCCCCTTCTGACAAGGAGGTAGATTAAAGACTTTTAAATGTTGTATTTGTTTATTTGTGACACAATCAGTGTTGCTAACACTTCATTTTTTGTACATTTAGAAGATATTTAGATATCTCAATTATTTAACAATGTGTAAAATTACAAACAAAGTTCAATTACAATATGTTCCTCTTGCTTGCGTAAACCTCTCTTCTTGGCCACATACATAATGAAAACCCTATTGAGTCAGTAATAAAATCCAGAAATCTTTCAAGTCTCAGAACAGAATGTTCAAATTTTGTAGCTCACTTCCTTTTCTAACCAGACAGCAGGGCTGCCAAGAGAATTTCTGGGCCTTCAGCCCCTTTTCATATTCTTTTAGAATATATATATATAACTATCAGAGCTGCCAGGGAGCAGACACTGATTATTTTTAATCCAATTATTTATAAATGCAATTAAAAAAATAGAATACTCCTTGATTTTCATTCAAATGAGGCAAATGCCTCAGACTCAGGTAGGGAAAACAATCATCTGCAGTTTTGTCAATAAATAAAATGTTCACATGTCACCCCAGTGAAGGAATAATGCACTACCACACACTTCAGGACATGGCTTCCAAGAATACAGTCCTAATTCACATGTTGTCGAGCATGCAAAATGGGTATTCACACATGCCAGTACCTGATTTGCATGTGTAATAGCAATAAGTGTGTGTGCAAGTTAGGTGCATGATTTGGCGAATATCGTTTTTTCAAGACCATTTCCTTAGGACTCATCCTGTGAGAACTTTAGTGCCCTCACCTCTCATTGAAGCCAATGAGTGATGAGGTGGTTGGCAAGTCACAGCATGGAGATTTTGATAGTAAATATATGAGTATTAATCTTATATTACACACGACACTTGAGATTCCTGTATGATGGATTAATAGTCCTGGCACTGTCTGCACAAAATGAAAATTCCACAACTGCACTTTTATTTCTCTTTGGTAGCACTGTCTGCTTTTGTATTTATACTGTAAATAGCCCATTAAAAAGAAGCACAATAGATTTTGCATATGTTAGTACAATAATTACAGTACAAGAGCCGGCAACAGCCACGTGAAGGGAATGACAAACATTCAAAGAGGTTCATGTGGCATAAAGATACAAAACTAAGCTCAAGTCAGAGAGTTTTCCCACACTCCAGTTAAGTGCATTACCAACAGGCCACTGATGTACTTTATGTGATCACATGAAAACATCATTGTACATGGCATAATATAATGTATCCCTAAGGCATTTATCATAAGATATCTGTAACAGAGGTATTTAAACTGGTGTGTGTGTACCACAAGGATCAATGAACATACAGTTTTTAAGGGGGCTATGAGATAACCTGGCAAGGAAACACAGGTATCAACATGGGAGGGGGGCAGTTAACTCCATCCCTCTTAGAAATTTTACAGGAAAAACCAGGTAATCCTAAACCTAACCCACACCCTAAAATGGAAGGAACTCGTGGATTTTTTCCAAGCTCTTTGCACTGCTTCTATGCTTAAATCTTTCCACATCAGTACAGTGACATAATGAGGCAGAACAGGGCACAGATAGCAATTACTGAAGGGTCCCTGGAATTTGAGAGAGTCCAAAAAGAAATATTTAAGAGAAAGAATCCCAGAGAGACAAAGTGAATGAAAACCAGCCAAACAAAAACCAGACAAATTGCAGGGATGGGGAGGCGAGTTGGGAACAAAAACCACAAATGGATAGAAGAGCAAGTAGGCAAAAAGATGAGGGGACATGGATAAGAGGAATCCAAACAGAAACAATGGGTTGGGGGGGGAGGGAAGAGAGAGAGCGCGAGCGCAAGCAGGTAAGAACCGACTAAATGGAGGAAGAATGGAGTGCAAGAATGGTGGGATTAAGAGATATGAAGAGATGAGAAAGGTAAATGGCGGGAGAAACTCACAGCTCTATTGTACTGATGTGTATTTTTCCTTTTTAAAAATGAATGCATGACCAGTGTCAGAATAACCTCAATGTGGCAGACATTCATAGTGGTGGGCATTATGAAGTGACTGAATCTGCAGTAAGAGGCCCAGGCCCAGCAGCGTGTCCAAGCAGATGAAATGATGGGGTTTAAATGGGAGAATTGCTCCTTTAGAAAAGCTATGCCATTCCAAGTGAGGGATCGCTTAACCAGTAGTGCAGATAGTAGGGAGAGCGGCCGCTCCCCTGAGCACTCACTCGGTGCTTCTCAGCACGTCCGGGTCTTCGGCGACACTCACTTCGGGCTCTACTGCGTGCATCTTGCGGCGGCTCCTGCGGCAAGTGCTTCGCCTGCTCCCCCCATCCTCGCTTTGTGGTGGCCGGGTGACACTCCCCCATGTGCCTGTTGGGGGGCACCTGCTACCTTGCTTGGCTGAGGACTAATCCAGTGCGGCTTTCCCACAGGCAGCTCTGGGTAGGCGGCAATTCGGCGGCGGGTGCTTCAGTCGCTCTGGGTCTTCAGCGACAATTCGGCTTGCATCTGAAGAAGTGAGGTTCTTACCCACGAAAGCTTATGCTCCCAATACTTCTGTTAGTCTCAAAGGTGCCACAGGACCCTCTGTTGCTTAATTCGGCGGTGGGTAATTCGGCGCAGCGAGTTCTTCGGTGGCAAGACTTGGGTTTTTCTTTTTTTCTTCGCTGCTTCACAGCAGGTGGTGCCTTTTTTATATGTTTGCTCCCCGTGCTCTTAGAACCTGGCTATGCCACTGCACTTAACAGGGGTAGCTCCCCAGGAGCACAATATACTGCACATGCATTCAGTGTTAACAGAAGAATAGCCATACTGAGTCAGACAAATGGTCCATCTAGCCCAGTATCCAGTCTTCTGACAGTGGCCAATGCCAGGTGCTTCAGAGGGAATGAACAGAACAGGGATCACCAAGTTATCCATCCCCTGTTGCTCATTCCCAGCTTCTGGCAAACAGAGGCTAAGGACTCTTCAGAGCATGGTTTTACAGCCCTGCCCATCCTGGCTAATAGCCATTTATGGATCTATTCTCCATGAACTTATCTAGTTCTTTTTTGAACCTTGTTTTAGTCTTGGCCTTCAGAACATCCTCTGGCAAAGAGTTCCACAGGTTGATTGTGCATTGTGTGAAGAAATACTTTCTTTTGTTTGTTTTAAATCTGCTGCCTATTAATTTCATTTGGTGACTCCCAGTTCTTGTGTTATGAGAAGGAGTAAATAATTTCTTATTTACTTTCTCCACACCAGTTGTGATTTTATAGATCTCTGTCATATCTCCCCTTAGTAGTCTCTTTTCCAAGGTGAAAAGTCTCAGTCTGATTAATCTCTCCTCATATGGAAGCTGTTCCATACCCCTAATCATTTTTGTGTAGAGCTATTATTATTCGGCAGTAATTCAGGAACCAGAACATTCAAAATGCAAATGGCATCATCTTGAGAGTTTTACAAGTAAAATTCCTGTCATAAAGAGGACAGGGAATTAAGGAAGAGCAGACTCCAGCAGGCAAATTCTTAGCCAGCCCATCTTCTGAGTCCTAGAAATACTGTTGACCTGGGCTAATAAATTTCCCTAAGACATAGACATTCTCTTGGCCCTGATCCCAAGTTCACATAAGAAACCATTTCATAGGCAAAGTTCTTATTTATGGTTACTCAGCTCCCATAGTATTTTATCTGAGGTGGCATTTTTAAAACCTCTACCACCACACACGCTACTGGATGAACTGTCTCTTTCTTTGCTTTATAGATTTGTAACTAATCTAGTAAAATCCCATAAATATTGGGATGCTTCAGTGCCCTACAATTAGACAAGAGCTGGCTGAGGAGAAAGCTCATTAGCATCGAAATGATGGTGACATGCAGACTGAGGCTGACAGTACATTCATTTGTTAAGTCTCTTGTCATTATGCCAGCTGTCCCTGAGGAACGGACTACGTACCAACTGTGCCGCCTTCAAAGTATGTGATATTCAGGCAAGAGAAAATCTCTTGCCATAAAAATCAAGAGAGAATCAGAAGTCCCTGCCAGGTCACTCCGCTAGCATTTCAACCTCTGGAGTCCATGTGCCAGTTTCTCTGATTCACTGCAGACTCTCCATGCCTCTCTAGCAGCACAAATGGGTCATAAACGCAGAGGAATGGCACACTGGGGAATATCCACAGGATCAGAGGTGCCCCAGGGAAATTCTCTTTCTGGAATCAATGAATTTCAGTGTGGGCCTGACGACTGCTGTTTGTAAATGTTCATATGGCTGAATGTTTGTTTGACTCACTATTCACAAACAACAAATAATAAAAGGGTCTGAATTGAAACTTGGTTTCTAATTTAGTTTTGCAACCAAGTTTTTCTATTATTCTGCCAGTTCTATTCCTAAACAGGATATCTCTAGTAGTGAGCTCAAGTAGGTGGCCTGTAACACCAGTGTACCTTGCCTCAGCGTGGAGACATGGTATCTGCCTTAGTTTCCCTCTGCTGGCACCATGTTTTCACAATGTAATGCTCTGCATTCTTCAGTTCTTCTGGTGTTCTGAGGTGGCTTGTAGTTGCGTAATCCTAGGTTATGCCCTTTAACCAAACCTCTATGCAAACCCTTCACTTCCCAGGGATAACAATCCATCAATCCTACCCTGCCTCAGTAATCCTTTAAAAGCCCTTCTCTGGGCTTAGTAGTATTTCATCATCACTTCCCCAGGACACAGCTTCCTTCAGCCTTTCCTAGCTGAATAGCCCTTTCTCCCTCTCAAGCAAGAGATTTCTGTACCACTTCTCTAGCTGACACTATAGGGGTGCAGGGAAATCCAGTCCCTCTCATCATCCCAGACGCCACCTCCAAGAACATAATAAGTGAAGCAGCGGTCTGCTTCGGCCTCTATGTTTGTTTCACTTATCCCCAGGGCTACTTACCACAGTGCTGGCTTGCCTTTTAGGCCTTCACTCTGGCCCCTTCCTAGGTAGTCTCCCACCACTCCTTCCTAGACCTTCCCCAGGCCTCTTAAGGCTCAGCAACTTACAGTCTCTGTTCCCAGGCCTCTTTAGCCCCCACACCTTGACCTGGAGCTCTCCCAGACCAAGCCACAAGCTCGTCTCATATGGTGGCATCAACTTTTAAAGGGGCCAGCACACTTGTTACAAAGCTTATAGCAAAAGCTAATTGTATTTAGTCAAGGAGGGGTAGTGTCCAAGAACAGGGACAAACCCAGGGAGCTGGATTCTGTGCTGTATTTTTCAGGAGGTGCTCCACAAAAGGTGCAGTCCAGGGTTTGAGGTTAAGGATGGCATTAGGACACGTCTGCACCTCCCCAATTCTGGGCTGATCCAGGAACTCATGACAGGCTCGCACAGCTGCCTATGCACTGCTCTAACGCTCAGAATAGCTGGAGTGCAAAGCACTCCTGCCACTCCTTTTCCTGTCCTC
This sequence comes from Trachemys scripta elegans, assembly GCF_013100865.1. Classification (NCBI taxonomy): domain Eukaryota; kingdom Metazoa; phylum Chordata; order Testudines; family Emydidae; genus Trachemys; species Trachemys scripta. The sequence continues at coordinate 79,836,415 of NC_048305.1, read as the reverse complement.
AATTTGCCCATGGCGTGCCCTGTGCAGAAGGGCAGCGTAGGGCTACTTATAGCCCGCTTATAACAGCCCTGAACTAGGGTACTCCCAGGAAACTGTTTTGGCCCCTTTATGCCACTGCAGTTGAACAGATACACTCACCTGTAATCCTAGCAGGTAAGAAAAGAAAAGAATCTGCCTGAGACTCTGGGCTTTACTCCTGTGCTGTGCTGACAGTTAAATGAAAAATATCACAATCCAGATAACGGGCTATATTTGACCGCATACATCTTACCAATATCCAGGCTCTAACAGACTCTTCTTTCCAGCATCAGGAGCCTCTCCAGCTAGGTCAGTCAGGCAGCTCAGCCTCAGAGACTGCTTTTATGCATTACCTTAATGAGCCTGGGTAACTAAGCTTAACAAATCCCCTGCTCTGATCAATTAGATCAGCAAGGAGGCCCAGTGGTTGTCCCTCAGCCCAGGGAAACTGCAGAGAAGAAGGGGATAGGACAGGGCTAGGGACAGAGGAAGGAATGGCATCCCACTCACCCATTCTTCAAGAGCTCTCTAGAAAATCCACACACAGATTCTAAATCTCATTTACATGGATGTAAAGCAGAAGCAATTCTATTGATTTCAATTGGGTAACTCAGAATAATGCATATATAATTGAAATGAGAATCTGGCCTCCAGTTAAGATCTTGATCAAGGTTCAAAACTAATCCTTACAAATCCCCTTGGATGTTCCTGGCTTTCTGAGCAACATTGCCAGTTGCCTATACATATCCCCAGTATTGTTTACACAGATGACAGAGGTTTGCCCTGAATGCTTTTGACTTAAGAGTGTTCTCCTGTCAAATTCTGAGAGACCTACCCGCTCAGTCACATCCACCACATTTGGTCCTGCATAGACATTAATTCTAGGGCTCTTTTTCTAAATTGGCAAGAGCTTTAACGATGTTGGCTCTCAGTTTTTAAGAAAATGCTGATAATATTCTAACTACCCAACTTTGGAGATAGAGCTCACAGCATTTAGCTTGTAGTAAGAGGCAGTGTGGAGGACCAGAAGTGATGGTTGATATTCCCCATCCTTTCCTTCCAGCTTCAGAGCGCCAGCTCTTCAGGACGAGCAGCTCAGTGCTCCCCGCAAGCACAGGGGCTGTTATTCTGAATATCCCTGACACAGGCCATGCAAGGTAGGGGAGAATTCTTCCTTCCTTCCTTCCCTAACCTCGCTAGCCACAATCTAGCTCTTTATTTTGTAAATATTTCAGGCCTCAAATGTAGGATTGGGGTTTCTAAAGGAAGCTTTTACATCAGCTAATATTAATAGAAACACTTCCATGATTTTTTAAAATGTCAGTGGAACACTTTTATTTTTTTAAACATTCCTCTGTGGTGCTCAGAAGCCAAACACTGTGGCCTTGTGCTAGTGCATAGAACTATGAACAGATCAGTCTCGCTTCCCTGTCAAGCTAAGTGAAGTCACAGCATAACTGAGTAAAAGAATGTTTGTACATTGAATATTCGCTGTTTTCAGCGTGAATAATCTAAAAGAGTTATTAGTAATACAAACAAGGGGCATTTTAATCTAAGATTTTTATCTAAAGTTAAGTCTGATTAGTTTTCCAAATAAAGAGTTACGGGTGACAGAATCGGAGACATAGCTGAAACTCTCCTACCAGACCTTGCAGTGCAAAATTCAACAAATCTCTGCTAATCTGGAAAATCTGCCTCTCAGTTTTAGAGTAAAATCTGGAAAATCTGCCTCAGAGCTTTAATCTGGAAAATCTTCCTCTTGCCTCTCTCCCTGGGCCCCTGGAATGCTATGGATTCTTATGATGTTGCTGTCAATCCTTTTTATAGCTTCCTTCCCCAGCATTGGATTTTTCATCCATCGAGAAAGGTGCAATAATGAAATAGGGACCCATTCTCCTCTACGTATGAATAACCTGCATATGGAAGCCAAATACAACAGTTAATTATGTTATAGTCACTGTGGTTCTTCAAGATGTTGTTGTCCCTCTCCAGCTGTGCATGCACCTCATGTGTATGAGACTGTACTGTTTTGAATAGCAGTGTCCATCGGGGCCACGCCTGCGTTGTGCATGTCACTGTGACACCCTCCCCCCACTCCAGCTGAGGACATAAGGGCTGCAACTGTCCCTCAGTTCCACACGAATCCAGAATCCCAGATAAGGAGGACTCTGAAAAAGAAGAGACGGAGGATGCGTCATGGAGTCTATATGGTCAACATCTCAACGAACCACAGTTGCTATAAGGTAAATAACCATTCTTTTTTCTTTGAGTATGTGTCTGTGTGGACACCACTCTAGGTAACTGATAAGCAATGCCGATGTGTAAGGTGGGACCAAGGAGTACCAATTGCCACTAACTAAACAGTCTGTAACACTGCCAGACAAATTTTTGCCCCTGATCGTGCAGCCCGGTCAATGGCATAGTGTTTAATAAAAGTAAGGGATTACTCCATGTAGCTGCCTTGCAAATTTCAGATATGGGGATGTTCCTGAAACACTCAGAGGATGGAATTTGTACTCTAGTCAAATGAGCTTTAGTATTTGGAGAGAGAGCTGTACCTGCCTATGGACCTCCTTGTGGCTTGAGGTAGCCCTGCAGGCATCCTACCCTCATTCCCGCTTCGTTCCTTGCAATGACTTAGTCTCAGACCAGAACACTTAAACAAGATTCCCCCTTCGTGAGGTCTCATTTTGTTCAGTCATTTCCAAAACACACTCTTTTAGCCCTAAGCCCTGCCATTCATTCAGGAGTCTGACAGACCTCCTTGGGATCTCTGTTGGTTCAGGCCAGCTTCCACTCCTGGGCTGAGGAATCACACAGCTCTCCTTGGAGTCTCTGTTCATTCAGGCTCACTATAGCCTTACACCAGCTTCTCCCCAGCTGGCCTACTTTGTAACTCAGTCCCTTTCCTCCCTGGGCTGACAGAGCAGTTCTTCCCCTGCTGCTGTCTTCCCTGTTATGAGTAGGGGTCTACTTAAGTCATGGAGAAATCACACATTTTACGTGGGTTGGTCATGGCATAAATAGTAAAGTTCACGGCTGTGTTATACATCCATGAAATTTGCTAAATGCCATGACCAATCCACGAAAAATATGTGATTTCTCTGCAATATTTTTCAAACTGGGGGCCCTGATCTAAAAGGAGGTTGCAAGTCCATTGTAGGGGATTGTGGTATTGCCACCCTTACTTCTGTGCTGGTAGTGGTGGTGGTGCTGCCTGAACCTGGAAGGTGGGAGAGCAGCGGTTGCTGGCCAGGCGCCCAGCTCTAAAGGCAACACCGCTGCTAGCAGTAGCAAAGAAGTAAGGGTGGCAATACCATGATATAAGCTGCACAGCTTGAGTAGGATCCACACAGACATGTTTAAAGAACTGTGAGTTTCAACTTGTGCAGTTTCTGGTGAATTCTCCATCTGGGAGAGAGACTATGGCTTCCCCATCCAGGGAGAAGCCAGAAACCCACCCTTTTAACCCATGTCTCAGGAAATCAACAAAAAGCAAAGGGGCATCCACATGGATGGCTCTTGCTTCCAATCTGTTGTGATGCCCCACAGGGACCATGCTTCCATGATCTAGCCCTACAGTCTGTGTGAGGTGTGAGCTAATCATTTTAGAAGGGAAAGCTTCACAATTTAATATAGCCTGCAACTGTCTTAGGTTCCTTGTTTTTTCTGTGGGGTTAGAAGGAGGAAATTAGCTCCCCCTCCAGTTCCATGGAACTGGAAGCCCATGACACCCTGGAGAGGAGTCAGTGAAAAGCTGTCATATCAAGAAATTGTTACCCTTTGCTATTCTAGCTGGGTATCTAAAAGCCAAACTCCCCCTGCAGATGTGGAGGGCAGCATGGAGCACATAGATATCCAATATATCAGAAAATACAGGCACAGACTACAGGAGAGCTGACAGGTTTGAGCCCAGCTAAAAGAAACAATAAGTTGATAGTAACGCAGGGAAAGTACAGATAGGAAGCCCTGCACCCAGGAATTCTGCATTAACTGCGTAAATCCAGGGAGTAAAGTCTGAACCCACTTAAATTTTACATGTTGAGGCCTTCCTGCTACTCCACCGCTCTGCCTGTATGTTGCTTAATTTGCCCCACTGGATTAGCACCTCCTGTGAGTCATTTGGATGAGCCATTGACCCTGGAAGAGCTGATTTTGTGCAGCAGGAACCAGCGGCTTGGCAGGAGCAGCAGAAGAGGCCCAATCTATGTAAGTAAACATTAAAAAAGGAAAGGCTAGGGGGAGAAAGAACTGAAACAGGGCAAAGGAAACCAAAGAAGAGGGAACACATAGGAGGGGATGGGTAAAGGAAAATGAGAATGGGAAAAAGGAAATTAAAAACAGTACAAAAAGATTTGAGTTCTGGTTTTAATCAGAACCTTCCCAAAAGTTCACATAACTACAACCTTTTGATGTTCTCCTTTCCAATTCTGGGTATGTACTTTCAATGGAACCAGCAACACCGAGGGGAATATCTGTTCATAGCCCCCAAATCCCTGAAAATAGTCTTGAAAGACTGAAATCTTTAGGTAGGGAGACACACCCCTCCATTAATTTCCTTTTTGGTATGGTTCTTGTGATGTGTCATTCCATATTCTTTATGAAAATATGCTTATGATATGAATAAGACATAACTGAGATATACTTTATGTCAGATGGCTCATGTGAGATATCATTGGAAAGGTTATGATTTACTGAATGTAATTATCCAATTTGTATGCCTGTATCATTTCTGTATCTGAAGTTAGGAATATTGACTATGTAGCTGTATTTCAACTATGCAACTTTGTTTGACGCCCAATGCTAACACTTCAGGTATGACAATGGAGAAGCCAGACAGGGCGGATGGCCCATCAGCAAGGATAATGGACTGTGAAAAGCTTGGCCTTCCTGTGGATGCTCCATACTGCCCCTGACTCATGGACGCTGTGATCCTACAGAGTCAGGTGGTCTTGTCTCCTGATACTAAAACATTACCTGGGACTTCTTGTAACTTTCCACTGTAAGGGAAGGGGGGGTGGTCAAATTAGGGAAACAAAGGATTCCTGCCTTATGCAAATCCTATTTAAGGGTGGACAGTGAGGTAATCAAGGTAGTCAGTTCTCCCCTGCTACCCTATACAAGATGACTGCTGGAAACAACTAAGGGGGAACTGGGGGAAAGAACTGGACCCAGGCTGGAAGGGCATCTGGCCTGTGAAGAAGATTATTAGAACCACATTTAGGGTGAGAACTTACAAGTAACCAGTTTCTTTAGTGTATTAAGCCTAGTTTGTGTGCTCTGTTTTATTTTCTTAGTAATTTGCCTTGTTCTGTCTGCTACCTCCTTAACCACTTAAAAGACATGAGTTATAGTTAATACATTTATTTCTGGTTTACAATATAACACAGTTTATGTGATTTCTAACTGGGAGGGGGTGGGGGAGAGTAGTTGTGCATACCCTCCTCCACATTGAGGGAAGAGGCGAATTTCATATTATTTTGGGTTTGTGCTCCAAGGGTGGGTGGACATCTGGGTGCTGTGGAAAGTTTCTTAAGATGAGTCTTCCCTGAGCTGATCTGCAGCTGGGTGTGGCCCTGCCTATGTGTGTCTTAGAGGAGGTTTTAAGAGCCTGGCTCAGCAAGACAGGTTAAAAGGGGCCCAGGCTGGCAGAACAGGTAGTGGTATCTCAGCACATCAGGTGGCTTCCCAAGGGATCCAACCCATCACAGTTCCATTGGAACCCTTTTCCTGGAAGAAATGAAAGTTCAGAATCTAGGCTCCTAAAGCACAGGTGCTAGGGAAATGCAAAGACAGGTGGCCTGTGAAATTAATGTTATATATACCCAGTAAATATATATAACCACGAATATAATAAGTTGTCCCAAATGCTTGCTTTGTACTAAGGAGGCTGTAGAATCATATAAGCGTAGGACTGGACGGGATGGCTATAGCTCATCTAGTCCTGACCCCCTGCACTCAGGACAGGACTAAGTAATAACTAAGTAATAACATCCTGACAGATATTGGTCTAACCTGCTCTTAAAAACCTTCCAATGATGGAGATTCCACAACCTCCCTAGGCAATTTGTTCCAGTGCTTAACTACCCTGACAGTTAGGAAGTTTTTCCTAATGTCCAACCTAAACCTCCCTTGCTGCAATTTAAGCCCATTGCCTCTTGTCCTATTCTCAGAGGCTTTTTTTCACTCTCTTCCTTGTAACAACATTTTATATACTTGAAAACTGTTATCATGCTCCCTCCCACCCCAGTCATTCTTCTCTTCTCCATCATTGGAGGTTTTTAGGAACAGGTTAGACAAATACCTGTCAGGGATGGTCTAGATAATATTTAGTACTGCCTCAGTGCAGAGGACTGGACAAGATGATCTATCGAGGTCCCTTCCAGTTCTACATTTCTATGATTTATCCTGGATAAAACTGTATCAGTTACAGATTCAACCAGTCACAGGTTCAAAAGGAATTACAGATCTTCACATTAAAACATCTGAAGAGAATCATACACCTGCAAAATAGGAAAACCTGGAATACTGGAGAGCTCAGAGAGTTGGAAACAGGATAAGAAACCTTTCACCTCCAGGTCACCAACTGCAATTTTGCCAAGTCAGTAGGGATAGAAATGGTTAATGGAACCACTTAATGGTTATTGGTGGCTCATATGAATTAGTTGGTGGTCTCAGGCCAATTATTAATGGGTAGGTATGCAAATAAGAATGGCTATAATCACAAATAGCACTAATTGGTGACTTATTGTCAATACTGGGAGACAGTCAACGAGTTGCATGGGAATAAAGAATTAATTACCCTTGCAATCCTGTTTTTAGGTCAAGTTTTGAGGCAATTGATGAGAAGGGAAGGGAAGGGAAGCATTGCCTGCCACCACTCATGCTCAGGTAATATCTAATCTGTGAAGAGAAGGCCTGGAGCTGCCAACCCATCACCTTTCATGAGCCACAAAAACACCATAGACAAAAAACCAACAAATCTGTCACTTGAATTAAATTGCAGCAAGGGAGATTTAGATTAGAATGAAAAGAAAATGATGAAAAGATTAAAAGGATGAAACACCACATTAACCCTTTTGTGGCTGCATTCAGGTGCAGGCTCTGAGTCGTGGCAGAACGCATATACTATACTCATATAAATTACAACACTTCCAAGTATTTGGTGTGGCTAATCTAGTATATCAACATCACTAAAGCACATATCTGGGACAGCTGCTCACCTGCTTTTTGCCCCCAGCAATGTATCAGGCACATGCACTGGCACACAAGGAAATGTAAATCTTTAAGAAAGGGAGAGAATAATCTGTTCTTTTAGACTGCACACCTGCCTTATCTTCTCAGCTCTCCTAAACTCCTCCAGGCACTGCCAGATTACAAGATTAGCTGCGTTTTTTCCTTTCCCTTATGGAACTCGGACCAAAATGACTTCACAGATGAAAACAAAAACAAATACATAAAGTTGTGATTCTGTTATTCTAACCAAACCGCAGAAAAACATTGGCCCAGAACCAAAATCCCTTGAGGGCATTGGGGAAATTTGGCCCCAGATCCAAACTTTGCACTGGTCCCTATCTCTATAATGGGTCAAAACAAAATAATCATCCAAATCCCCCATCCCACCCAAACTCTGAGGACGGTCAGATCCAAATGTGAATTTCATGGCTTGGGTCCATCTCTAAAACAATGTAAAACAAACGCAGCTGTTCAGTCCTATCCCTAACTTAATGTGGTTAACATGCCAGGATGAATTGATGATATTCATTCTTGAGGCACAACGGTCATCAGTAAACTCTCCAGCGGAGGAAACCCCCCAAGCCCCTCCCCCAGGCTCAGAAGGGAAGGATTGAAAACGTGCCCACAGATTCTCCAGTGACCTGTATTTTTGGTATGCAGGTCAAAGACCCCTGATTTCCTCTTTCTAAACGGAGCTTGGTGGCTGCTGCTGAGGCTGCATCATCCCCATCATCGGATGGATGACGAAGCTCACAAGACTTTCACCAAATATGGAACTGAGCTGGAAACATCCTAAGTTTGTGCTGAAGCTGGAAATAAGACTCTGGCAACAGACTCTCTTCTCTCTCCCTCATTGCAGAGCCTCAGCAAGGCCAGGGGCCAGTGCAGCCCGTTCCCTTCCAGCATGGGGCAGCAGCACCTCCACAGCAGTGACAGCTCTGGGGGCGGCTGCTGCTGAGACCAGCTCCAGTGCAATGACAGCCACACAAATGCCTCTTTCTGTCTCCTTTTCATACTCTCCACATTCCCACCCTGGCACCATATGAAACATAACTGAAACAGGGAGACCATGAAAGAGCCTTTAAAGCAGAAATGCTTCCAGTAAAATACTTCCATTGAGCTGGAAAGCTCGTCTCTTCCACCAAGAGAAGTTGGTCCAATAAAAGATATTACCTCACCCACCTTGTCTCTCTTATAATTGTAAAGGCACTTTCAGAGGGGGTTGGGTGGGGGAGAATTATTTTATGCTTAAATTGGTCCCTTATGCCACCATTTTGGGTCAACAGATGGTTTCCTCGTGTTACTTTATTTATCCAGGGTGATGGTGGTGGGGTGTTGATGGGGAGGAGGGAGAATGGTCTCCAGAAGAATCAACAAAGATGGACTTTATCCATCAACCCCTGGTCTATTCCTTGGGGAGTAGGGGAGGGGGGAGGGGTGGCTGGAGCCAGTTGGAAAAGATGCATGCTTGAGAAGTAAAACAAAACCACATATGTTTTGGAAACTCCACTGTAGGGTTCAGGCTGCAGCTCCAAGCCTCTGCTGAAGACAGTGGCCCTATTATATTGGCCCCTTTCTTGTGTCGCCTTCACCTCCCTGGCAGCAGAGTGCCCCCCACACTGCTCAATCTAAAGCCAAGTCCAGGAGCAGGCGCTCCCAAGACAACAACAAACCCCCTTTTCTGTGGCTCCAGCAAGGTCCAACAAAGCTGCCTATTATTCCTGCTGTATTTTAAAAAACCCCAAACGCACACACACACGTCCCCCAGCCCCCTAAACAGATTTAGCACCGGGAGCAAAACTTACCCTGAAACATGTGCACAGTCCCCCAATCAGTCACCATGAAATGATCCTCTCTGTAACCCTTTCAGTGGTGGAAAGGAGCAGGCGACAAGACGTCTGGGCTTCTCTCCTCCTAGCAGCGGTGCCGGTGCTGCTTTCCCTCCCTAACCACCTATCCTTTAGGAGCAGCAAACAGAGACACATACTGTTTGGAAATGCTAGGCAGACAGGTTAATCAGATCCCCCCCTCCTCTGCCCATCCCCTCTCTCTCCACTTCTTCCCCACCACCTCTGGTTTCCAAGGGCATTGGAGGCTTTTATCAAGTTTCTCCTCCGCTGTGGGTCTGCTCTTCCACCTTCAGTCATTGAAGGCAACAAAAAACAAACTTGTGTTAGGAACCGTAATCTGTTTGCGAAGAAAAAAATCCTTGGAATGGGGATATATTGTAACGCTGTTGGGTAGCAGACCGAACTACTTTGCTTTTTTCAATAAACGAGCAAGCTACAGTTGGCTCCTCCACTGTAATTTCTACTAAATCATGATAGACAGATTGCGTGAAAAACAGGAATCCCAAAGAATTTCCTGCCCTGGGAACAGAAGTTAAGTCTATATTTAACACCATTTGAAGCTGTCAAGAATGCTTTGTGGTTGGATAACAGAGCAGAAAAATGTGAAAAATGCAGGCTACTGCTATACCAAATATGGAAATATTGTTACGTCTGGTGTCTGAATCACCATCTGGAAATACTTACAGCCATGAAACCTAAAAAATGCCACAACAGAAGCTAGGAACTCTGCCCCTCCCCCCCCATCCCAAATTTTTAGCTTCATGGAGGAATCCCTAAGTGAGTCTAACCTTACCGAGGATTACTAAAAACTTTGGTGATAAACATGACTGCAGCGGGATATATGTGCTGCAGGGCCTGGGATTTTCTCCTAACTTGTTCCTGGCCTAAACACTAGACATCTAAAGCACTCAAGGGTTTATCTCTGAAATAACAACCCCAATAACAAATCACTGGATTAATGTAAATTTGGTATGTAGAGAATATATTAAAAGCTTTAAAAACGTCTATGTATGAGTATTCCTATACAAAAGTAACATGATCGGTCTTTGAATTTTCACCCCTCTAGGGTTAACCTATAGTTTAGACAGATGTTTATTTTAATTGCTTATCATTGTATGCTGGAATGAAGGTCATAGGGAGGTCAATATTCCATAGAAACTTAAGGTTTGTTATTCTGCCCTCCTAAAGTATTTAGGCAGAATAAAATAGCAATGATAGTAAACTCAATATAATAATTTAAAAGGTTCCTTTTATTCAATTTCAAAATCCAGTGTTTAAAATAATTTTAAACCAAGCAGCGACTTTCTTGCAGCAACTTCACCTTTAAAGATTATAAATTAGAGAGAACACAGTGTAGCAGTTTCTTCATTTTTCCAAGGAACAGTATTTATAAAAGAGTTGTCTGACTTACCTTTCCTAGGGCAAGGCTTAGGATAAGAACATGCAGCAGAGTTATTTGCATTTCCAAATTCTGATCATTAAAAAAAATTACACAACCTGGGGGTGAGGGCTGGGCAAGGTCATTTGATTATATGTGTACTGGACCTGTAAAGAAGTAGCCAACTTTTTCCTGTGATTCTTCAAAGTCACTGCACTGAGAACCTCCACCTTCCATGATTATAACAAAAGTGGGAACCTCTCAAAGCAAAAAGCTAGGGAAGACCTTTTAATGGAACTTTGCCAGATACTAGGGAGCTATTTATTGTGTTCCTTTCCCATTCATAAATATTTAAAAGTAAGCCATCAGGGCATTAGTTTGAAATACACACCCTCACTCACACACTGGATCAAAGTTTTTTGGCTTTGATAGGAAGGTGCATAATTTCAGCAACAGATTTGTGCTGCTTTTCCGGACCACCTCCCCCCCCCCCAATATTTCAGAGTGACATTCAGTCGTACATAACTTACTTAATAAACACACAGGGAGGATCTACGTATAGCGTTTCCCAGCCTGAAAACTGTGAACTTTTTTTAAAAAAAGAACCTCCTAAAATGCATTTCCCACATGATCATAAAAGATCCTTAAAGGGAGGATTATTTAAATTATCATTTCAAGTTTGAGGATTGGGCGAAGGGGAGGGTAGAACTTTATTGAGACCAAAAAAAAAAAAAAAAGGTGCAACTTAGACAGGGAGGAGCTTGGACGCAAACCGCGCCAAGAAACATTCCTGAGATGCTTTGGAATTCTGGATGCTTTAGCATTCTGGAACGCTCAACGTCAGTGCAGCTGCAACACGCGGCGGCATCAGCACTGTATATAAGGAGTGGCTCCCTCGCTGCCTCCTCAGACTGCAAAGGGACCCCGAGAAGCGGAGGATCCAGGCAGCAGCCCTGTTATCCCTCTTGCTCTTCTCAGAAAAGAAGAAAACGTAGCAGCACACGCTTTCACAGCCCTTCAGGATTTAGACTCATCTCTCTACAGGCACAAGAAGAGATCCACTCAGCCTGTAAAGCCGCAGGGAAAGTTTTAGGCTCTCTCTCTACTCTAGTTTGTTATTTTATTTTAGCTATAGTAGGAAAACAGTTCCTTCGCTAACAATGAGCTACCAAACCACCAGTTATTTCTTTCTGGCTGTTGCCTTCGTCCACTTATTCAGGCTGGTAAGTTGGCGTTTGCATGTAACTTTGTTTGGGACCGTAGGGTTTCGAATTTTTTTTTTTTTAAAGCTGTTTGCCATTTTTTGGTCACTTACCTGCCGCGAAATATACCCCCAGAAAGTCGATCGCCTGGGTGTATGTGTTGTGAAGGCATAAACTGGGAGCATCGCTAACTCCTAGGTGTGGACGAGCGCTGCTGTCCGTACTGTGGGTTGTTGTAAATCTCGGGTTTGTGTCTCTATGCATGGGCCATTTAGCACTTACACTCATCGGCTTTTAATGTGCTTCGTTCCCTAGGCGCTTTCCGCCTGCCCGGCCGCCTGCCAGTGCCCTCTGGAGGTGCCCAAATGTGCCCCGGGAGTCGGTCTAGTTCTGGACGGCTGCGGCTGCTGTAAAGTCTGCGCTAAACAACTCAACGAGGACTGCAGTAAGACCCAGCCTTGTGATCACACCAAGGGGCTGGAATGCAATTTCGGCGCCAGTACCACGGCTCAGAAGGGGATCTGCAGAGGTAAGAGGCGTGTGGTTTGGCTCCTTTAAAAATAATAATAGTCCCCATAGTGCCCAAGTTTAGTAATTTTGAGTCCATGTATGGTTATGCTTTGTTGTTGGTAGCTTGGCAGAAAGGCACATGACTTCAGCAGTCTGGAATGCAATTCAGTATGTCTGGGCTCCGCTAAAAGCGCATAAGGAAAAGTGATTCCTGACTAACTTATTGTTCTAGCCTCGAGTCTCTAGGGGATTGTAGGGAACTTTACCATAACTCGAATTTAACCGAGCAGCAAATATGCATGCGTTTAAAACAGCGGGTCTCACCTCTAACTCCCTCCTTTCTCTCTTTATTAATCTCTGCAGCGCAATCCGAGGGGAGACCCTGTGAATATAACTCAAAAATCTACCAGAATGGTGAAAGTTTCCAGCCCAATTGTAAACACCAGTGCACATGCATAGATGGAGCTGTGGGCTGCATCCCACTCTGCCCACAAGAACTCTCTCTCCCGAACCTGGGCTGTGCCAACCCAAGGCTGGTTAAAGTCCCTGGCCAGTGCTGTGAAGAATGGGTCTGTGATGAGACCAAAGATGCTCCTGAGGAGTTGGAAGGTTTCTTCAACAAAGAATTTGGTCTGGATGCTTCTGAAGGTGAATTAACCAGGAACAACGAGCTGATTGCCATTGTGAAAGGAGGACTGAAAACGCTACCTGGTGAGTAAGGCTATTGTGCATATTAGTAACGCTCTGTATTGGGAGGGGATACTTTAAATACAATGGGTATAGTGCTTTTCTGTATTCCTTATTGAGAAGAGGCACCAAGATATGAGAGAAACTTTATGCCAAGTTTTTCTTCTTTTCCTCCCTTCTAGTCTTTGGATCCGAGCCATACAGCCGATCTTTTGAGAGTCTCAAATGCATCGTGCAGACAACTTCATGGTCCCAGTGTTCAAAGACTTGTGGAACTGGCATCTCTACCAGAGTCACCAACGATAATCCCGACTGTAGACTAGTCAAAGAGACCAGGATATGTGAAGTGCGGCCATGTGAACAGACCAGTTATGGTTCCCTAAAGGTAAATATAGATTTCTGTGATAGCCCCCTTTTTCCCCCAGATGGGTCTGGGTTGAAGGTGGATGTTACAAAGAAATCTTTTGCTAATAACATTGTTACCTCTTCCATACAGAAGGGAAAGAAATGCACCAAGACCAAGAAGTCACAAGCCCCAATGAAGTTTACTTATGCTGGCTGTTCCAGTGTGAAGAAGTATCGCCCCAAATACTGTGGCTCCTGTGTGGATGGAAGATGCTGTACCCCCCACCAGACCAGGACCGTCAAGATCAGGTTCCGTTGTGATGATGGAGAAACTTTCACTAAGAATGTAATGATGATCCAGTCTTGCAAATGCAACTACAACTGTCCACATGCAAATGAAGCTTACCCATATTACAGACTGTTCAATGACATTCACAAATTTAGGGACTAAATTGTGATGGGGGTGGGGAGTTATCAGAATTTTGAAGTAACAAGCAATGGAGAAAAGAACTCTGTGGAAATGGTGCCTTGCCCATTTGAGGGCAACATTGAGATACTACTACAAGAGCACCCTGTGCAACTGGACACTAATGCAACAGAGATTTAAGTATACTTAAAGCTTCATAGTACTGGAGCAACTTTATTGCTTCTTTTTGGAGCACCTTACCTTAATCATGTGCTGTTTTCTGTTTGTAACTGATCAGATAAATGTTTGTTCTGGTTATGAAAACTTTAAACTTTTCTAAACTCTTCAGTTTTAACACTATTGTTTTTTTTTAATTTTTTTTTCCAAACATGAGTTGGAAGATACATTCCTTCCTGAGGTGGGCACTTTAGAGTACTCACTGGTGGCAGCTATTATGTACCAATTATAGTTTAACTGCAAACAGAAATCAGTTGTTTTAAAGCTGAGTATTTTATTTATCAAAATGTAGCCTTTTGTTTTTGTTTTTTTAACCCCCCTTCCCCCCCCCCCCCCCCGTAATACTGGAATAAGTTGTAAATGATTTTAATTTTATATTCAATGAATTAAAAGAATTTATTTATGGATTTAATCATTTAATAAAGAAATATTTACCTAAATGTACTCTTAGTAGAAAATTTTGACAGGTAATAGACAATTTGGCTAAATGTGGAAGCTTTCTGTAGTAGAAGCTTGAACTTCTACAAACTCAGTTCCTCTGAAACCTAAAACAAGCTCTACCTTGGAACTAATGATGACTGATAGACTTTATTAGTTTAGGGGGGAAAAATTAAAAATTGCTCTACCCAAAGTTCAGTCCCCTATTCCCTAAAACAGATGAAAACAACTTAGTATGTTTAAGATCAAATCTCTAAAATAGAGATTGCTTTGTTAATTAGTGTGAAAATATTCAAATTATCCTGAAATTTGCAATAGAGTGAGTTTAATTAGAATGCATACATGCACCACAATGTTGAATGGTGGGTTTGAAGAGTTAGTCCAGGCTCACGTTACTTTGTATAGTTGCTTCTTGAAAATTAATACATTTATGTGGAAAAAGAATGTTTCCTAGGAGGTAGTTTGTTTTCACTTAATTCAAACTAAATGAGCTTGAAGCAATGACTTGTGTTAATCCTAATAACCCAGTGATTAAAAGTAAACATGCTGTTAACAGGAGAAGAATGTGAAGAATTTCAAGTACTTTTCCAATAGAGAGTTAAGGCCAGCCTCTCTCCCTTTCCCTTCCTCTCCCTTTTTAAATATAATTAAACTTTATATTTTGTAGATGTGAATTAAGTTTGACTATCAGCATGGTCAAAGGGTAGATGACTAGGATATGTGAAGAAAAACACTTTTTTTACTAAGGCTATAAGAAACTGAGGAAGCCAGCATCAATGTTTGTACTAATGCTGGCTGCTACAAAGCTACGCTATAGACAGGACTGACAATAAAACTATGATAGCGTAGATTTCTCTGTTATTTCTACCCTCTTGTCATCAATACGGCCCTCTAGCAACATAGTTCACTATACTCTTAAGAAAGTAAATTATTTGCAAGAAGCAGATGTGTGTGTTTGTGTTTCCACTCTCATAGAATATGGTAACAGTGAGTGCCACCAGAAAAGACAGATCAGTAGTCTGGTGTTATAGTTTAGGTTTGAGTTAACTTCCATTAAGGTTAGACATAAATACTACCACCAAATAAATGGCCAAAGGTTTCAGAACTTCATTGTTTGGCAGCTAATACCTCACCTGAAAAATTATAACCTGGTATTTTCTGCTCAGTCAGGTTTCCCCCCTCAAGGCATTAAAAACTTAAGCTTGTTTTGGAATTTAACAGCTGGCCCCCCGTCTTACCTATACCTAAACTTGTCTGTATAATATTTGTTGACAGAAAAAGTATGAAATTCAGTGAGGCACTTTTGTCAGGCTTCCATTCAAATCTAGCAACAAAGAGTGTATACATCAGGATGTAGATTGTACATAGCTCATGCCTGGGGTATTGCCAACAAACTAACTCTTGCTGAGAGTTCACCATTTGTATGGGCTGGTTTATTGGATAGAGGGAATGAAAAGGGCATATCCCCATCAGACATGTACACAGTAGCTGTATTTTCATTCCTAGCCACTCCCACCTTTAGTATATGGCGTTACCTTTAGTTTATTGTATTTTATTCAATATATTAAAAGTTAACCAGAGTGAATTAGTGCCCTTTTTAAAAAATACCCATAATGGCACTTCCAACTCTAATAAAGCAGAGTAGTAGTTATGCCCCAGCAAGAACGACATGCTCTTGGCCTTTAATAATTTACAAGTTATGGGCCTAATCCTGTGAGCCTTACTAAGAGCAAGGAGTAAGGGTTGCAGAAGCAGAATGGGAAGCAAGATATACTAAATGGAATTATCCTGTTAAAAAGAGAAGGTGAAATTCTGGCCCCACTGAAGTCAATGGCAAATCTCCCAGGGTCAAAATTTCATACAGAGAGTGTGTGTGTGTAGAACAGGGATAAGTAATAACAGAATTAACTATATTCCACACAGGTGTGAAATGGAAATAGCAGAGAAATAAAAATATTAAACCCCACCACGTTTGATATTGTAAATTTCACCTCCCGCTTATTTTTCATCTGCAGCTTCTACAAAACTCTCCATCCCTTCAATTGCCCCAACAGAAAACCATGCACTTTGTATATAAAAAACAGGAAACAGTATACTCATGGAGTTCCTTCAAGATGTAAATGGCAGGGGTTACAACTAAATTCTGAACACATTATTATAATTTTATTTATTGAGCAAAAGCAAAAGAAAGCACTGAAATCCCCCTTCAAGATATATTATTCCTTTCCTGTTAGAGGGATACTAAAGCAGATCTATGGCCTTACTTTTATTGGTACTGGGGACCTTGCGCCATTCACACCAAAGGGAGCTGTGGATGCTCAACACTTCTGAAAAACAGGACATTAAATATTTCACACACACCCCAAATACAAAACCAAACCATCCTATACAAAGCGGAGCTTCCTATAACCAGGGCCAGATTCCATGTACTTCAGTAAAGACTTTGATATGCCAATCTATTCACCTGGAAAGAACTCATTACCATAATGAGCACCAGTATGCAACCAAAAGAGTGAAGGAATCCAATATTCTAGCTATTATTCTATGTGCTTGTAAGTATCCAGGCTGTATTTTAATACCCCCACCCAACCTGAGCAACAAAATGAAGTTATTTAAGTTCCCTTATTTGATGCCTGATTTGGGGAGGGGGCAGAGAGAGAACAAGCAATACTAGCCAGGAAGTTGAATTAAAGAATTGTATTCAACCATCTCTGTTGGAATGCCTCTAAAATTCTATCACAGACTAGCTGATAAGGAGCAGATGTATGTAGATGTTCACTTCAATCATTAGCCGCCTGCACAAAACCGATCAATTCCCTGATCACCTTTATTTCCATGGAGCAGCTTCAGAAACAGGACCATAGCAATGCAATCCCATAGTGGTGGGTCAGTGGCCCTAACAGCACTTGTTACTAAGGTTGCCTGGCACTCCCCATTATAAGACCCTGTTTTCAGTTGCTTATAACTTTGCTAAAGTTTAAATGTTGGGGCTGAAATTTTCCATGCTGGGAATCTGTTTCAGGTAGGTTTTTTTTTTTTTTTTTTTTTTTTTTTTTGGTGGGGTTTTCTTTTTGTGTGGTGGGGAACTTTAGCCAAAACACATAATCCATTTCTGAGAACAAGACTATGGAAAAATATATTGTTTTGCCCATGTTAAAAAAATAATCTGGTGGCCTTCTTTGATAATCTATAAGCAAACCCGTACCTTGGAGAAGGGACTTGACATTTGAGAGAGGGATGTGTCTTTTGCTGTTCCTGTGAAAATCTTCCCACATTAAGTGAAGTTATGTGCATTTGAAAAATTGCACTATGCATATGCGCACAGAGACAAGATTTTAGCAGCCAAATTCCCCAAATATTTTGTTCACACAGGGCATGCTCCAGCCTGGGGCTGAGCAGGACTTTACCTGTAATTACAACTCTGGGCTGCTGCAGGTTTTTCTGGGTCCAGACACTTGAACTAAGAGCAGGGAGCCTCTCTCTCCTGTGCTCTCAAGGACCTTCCTGCTGGGCCCAGGCAGAGTGGAGGAGGAAGCTGTTTCAGTCAAATGTAGAGGTAGCAAGAGTCAAACCTGTTGGATGGTGGGGAGAGTAGATTGGGACAAAGAGAATGGGGACAATACAGAACCTGAGATTGGGAGTTGGGATGGGCAGTGACTGGGAATGCCTGGGCCAGGAGACTAGGCGAGGAGTTGGGGGACACAGTGGTATTGCGATGGGGAGTTTGGAGAGGTGAGACTTGGACTTGGTGGGCAAGCAAACTGGAACAAAGATGAAAAGCCTGAGAAGTAGAGACTGGGACAGCCTAGGTAAGGAAAATGGGACTGGGATGAGGAACCAGAAGTGGGGAAGAGACAGGGTTGGGTTGGAGGGAAACATAGGAGTCTGTGGCCATTGAAACCCACTCCTCTGAAGAGCCTGAAATGGAACCTAAGATTTCTCAGGCCTACACCCACAAAGGCACTTAGGCATTCCAACCTAGAAAATCACAGGAACACTGCAATTCAGAAACCTGAGTTAGGCTCCCTATACAATTAATGGGGAGAGAGAGGTGCCTAGGAATGCAATCTACGAAAGCCAGCATGCTAGGCAGGGAGCTGCCTAAACTAGCCAATAGGAGACCCTGATGACAAGGGTGTGTCTTAAGCCTCACCCCTTTCATGGAGATGGGCAATAAATCCAGCTGCAGAAAAGCACCTAGCTGTGCTACCTATCCATGAATAGGAATCTGCTGCTTGGAGTCAAGTTTCGGCACTTAAGTATTTCTTGTAGTAATTAATTTGCTGCCTGCCTTGCACCACATAAAATATCTGGAGAAGCTGGTGCTGCTACTGTACACTTCATAGCTGTTAGCCCAGTGGTTAGGCACTTGCCTGGGATGTGGGAGACCAAGTTTCAATTACCCATCTCTGCAGGAGGGGGAGAAAGGATTGCAACAGGGGGTCTCAACGTCTCAGGAGAATGCTCTAACCACTGGGCTATCAGATATTCTGATGGGAGGGGCTCCCTCAGTCTCTCCTATTGAAGCTGTTCCATTGTGGATAAAGTCATTGGAGCAGGGGGACTGGACCCAGGATCTCCCATCTCTAAGGGGGTGCCCTAACTACAGGACTGTAGAGTCATTTCTCTCTGACCCAATGACTGTTCCATTGTGGATAGAACACTTAGTCATTGGGCCAGAGAAAGAGCGCCTGAGAATTACTGCATAGTCCAGTGTGTAGAGCACTCTCCTTGGAATGGTGGATCCCATTACAATCCTTTCTCCCCCCGGCGGAGAATTAATTGTGGATTAACACAGCTCAAAACTTGTCTCTGTAAATGAAAACTTGACAGAATTTACATCTGTCATAGGAGCTGGATATTGAGAGGGCCAGCTATGGCCTGTAGGGTGGGAGTTTGAGATCCCTGCCTCGACAAAACAGTTGAGAGTGTTGTTAGCTGAGGTGTATTAGAGTTTGACTTGTTCCGCCCATGTGCTGAACCCACTGGCCATGATCCAGCAGAGCACTTAAGAACATGCTTAAGTTTAAGCACATGAGTAGTCCCACTGACTTAAAAGGGTGTATGCGTGTGCCTGAAGTTAAGTACATGCTTAAATGCTCAGCACCTTGTAGAATAAAACCCTTTGGGTGGAGCTAATGTTTGCTCTGCATCAAGTCTGCATTTAGTACTGGCATGTCACAACTCTTCACCTTTATTCATGTTTTCACTTATTAAATGTTCAGCATCCCCATAAAAGGATGAAATGTAAAGAGATCATGAGGGAAACAACACATGGCTAACTTTGAACACACCAGCCAAGTACATTGCCACAGGTGTGGAACTCATGAACAGAGAAAGCAAGTGAAGCTGTAATGACAGGTTGGTATCTATAATATATTAATCTCAAGAGGCACTGGTTCTGGGGTTAAGTCTCTAACTGATAAATTATTGCAAGAATTAAACATCCAGGTACATCTACAAAGACCATAAAAAAGCAAATGCAAAAAACAGGGATAGATAGTGTCTGGAATATGATGATGAACTGAGATTACTATAAAGAGATGAGCCTTTTATATGCACAACTTCAATATATATACATATACATGTATGTATGTATGAATGAATGTATGTAACTTCATCCACAACTGAAATGTGCTATGTTTTTATGTTTTTTAGGTGGAGATGAAGGACAGTTTCTCTAATTCATATTGTAGGAGAATTTTTTAAGGTAGCCACATGTCATTACCCAGAATGGAATACAGCTAGGTGATAAATGTTAACTTATCTTTTTGTGAAGAGCACAATGGGATTTTTAATTACACGTGCACAGGTATTCCATTTTAAATCTCATCTCAAAACGCCAGCAGCTCCTTCTAGCACTATGTTGGGGACACTGGCTCTATACAAGATTAGAAGCAAACCATGAAACCTACAGAGTCAGAGAAACCACTTGCTCCAAAACATGTGATTTCCTTGGAGATCTCACGCTCCAAGTACTGACTAAGTCTGACCCAATTAGCTTATGAAAACTGACAATTACCGATTGAGATGGTCTGGCTGGAAAACCAAGACATATGTTAATAAGAATTTAAGATAGAAAAACAATTTCTTCTACAACTCTGCCTTCCCTGCCCCCTTCTGCTCTCAGGATATACTGGAGCAATCCCATTAAAGCCAACAGGGCTGCATGGATGAAGGTGGGAGCAGAAATTGGCATGAAGCTTATTAATAAGATACAGATGAGAATTTAAACATAAAAATGTCAGGAGAATCTCAGTTAAGTTTCTAACACCATCCCACACAGCCATCTCCTCAGCACGTTCACCAGCTTTAATTCTGCCCCCTTTTGTGCACATGCACATACAATATGGGCCACCTGGGGAGACTGGATAAGTTCCTGGCCTGTAATAGGAGTCTACATTGGATGCTTCGTTCAGCGGTGTGTAGAGTATGTACTCAGGTAGCCCCTTTAGCAGGGAGTTCAGTAGCAATGGAGACGGTAAGGCATGGCTTAGGCGAGTAGAGGGTGTGGGTATGTTCCCAAGTACATACCCTATAGGACTCTACTCACCCAAGCTGCGCCTTCCCTTCTACACTGCTATTTTCAGTCACGTAGTGCCCCGCTGCCTCTCTGCTGCTGGAGCCTTTCCCCACCGCAGGGAAAAGAAGCTGACAGCTGGGACTCCGTCAGCTCTCTTCTGCTGTAGCCTTTCACCACTGGAGGGAAAGACTGTGGCAGCCACCATTGCTGGAGCCTTTCACTATTGCAGGTAAGGACTCCAGCAGTGGGGAGGCAGCAGGTAAAGTCTCCACCATCTTCTCACTGCCGGAGCACTTCTGCATTGCGGGTAAAGACTTCGGCAGTGGGGAAAGGCTCCTGCTGGGTGGTGGGGGACAGAGAGCATGAGCGCAAAAGCTCCTCACAGTAGCAAAAGGCTCTAGCAGCAGAGAGTTGCTGAAACCTTTCCCCACTACCACCCCCCTGCTACAGGCTTTCGCTGACATGTGTAGCTATACACCAGAGCGTGGACAGATTGCTTTTCACGGAGGTGTGTAGCTACTTATACATATATGCCACCAAAGGTGGTGAACTGTGCAGACATAGTCTGGGTATGAGTACAGGGTCCATTTTAAATTGATGGGTGGAAAGACATTAGGCCCGATGCTTAGTCATTCTATTCCTGTGCGTGAGTCAGTGATAGAGGGAAGGCAGAAAGTGGAACACATAGTTGTAAGCCACCTTTGCAAGCCCCATATTCTGGGATTGTGCAGGGACCTGCCCACCACTGGTGGGAATTACTGCAGCTTCAGGGTTGATCTAACTTACACTCTGCTCCATATTGCTCCCTATGAGATCACATGCAAATTCATCTTCACAGAGAGCCTAATGATTAGGCTCTCATTAGCACAACAGTCTGCTTATCCTACTTATAAGTGCAGCTCACTGAATTGAATCTTTTCAGTGAAGAGACTGCTTTGCAACTCCAAACCATTCTGCTATACAGATGGCATAGAATGAGATGACCATGCAGCAGCTACCATTGAAATCCTCCATACCACTTATGGAACAGTCCCAGAAGCCCAAACCCAGCAGAAGCCCCTTTTGATTGAGCACATTGTCGGAGAATAACAGAGTTCTCACTTTTTGTTTGGGTACAGCAAGTCAGATGCTTTATTTTCTCTCTATCAATTGCATAGAGGGAGAGAGCTAAGCAGGTCTCTCAACAGGTAAACAATTACAGCAAGCATTTATACCTTTTGTTACAATGAGCAACAGCTGCATTTTGTTTATACATAGGTCATTCTGATATCTTGTTTTGCTCACTAATGTAGACTTAGTCTACATTCCATATTATCTACACATTATCTATACAAGGTCGCAACAACTTCTCACACAGTTCTTTCCCACTTGCCTCACACATTCCTCGCTTCTACAAATCTCGCGTTATTAGGGTTACAGTTAGCCTAACTCTTGCTAACGAACTGTCATGCATTGCATCCCCTTCCTATCAGTTCTTTCTCTGCTTCCACAACATGGAACATTCCATCTAATGACTCCCTGAAAACTGTTAAGACAGCTAATAAGGGTGCAAATAAATATTAACTGTGATGCTGGAAAAGCCCTCAACATTCCAATGGAAAGAAAAATAAAGACATTGGAAAACATCTAACACTTGATTACAGAATTAGTAGTTTTATGTAATAAAGGAGGAAAAGGCCACTAAAAGTATCAGATAACAAGTAATGGAAGTTTAGGAAAAGCAAAGTAATCTTGACAGACTCTGCTTGGATTCAACAAGTTAATTAAATACAAAGTTATTCCTCTTTCCACAACATTAATTTCCTTTTCTTTTGGAATAAATATCTTACCAAGGGGAGTAAGTCTTACCAAGGGGAGTCAAATATGACATGACTTCTTACCCTATCTTGTCAGAACAAACAGTAGGTGGGACAAACATCCTCATCCAATCTGCTCAGAAGGCAGATGACCTCGTTTCACTGTATTACAAATCTCTGAATAACAAACATGCAATACCCATTTGCCAAGATTGCCAGCAGTAGAGCTAGGAGATTTGTCCTACATTTGCCATGACAGCACATTTAACAGTGCAGCACAAGATGAATTTTGCAGGCAAGAGGCATTTGCAAATGCATATACATGTAACAAGATTGTGAATACTGAGAAGCCCATTGGGTTGAAGTTTCAGAAGATACACGAAAATGGAATTTTTATTGAACATGCAATGGTACAAAATATTCAAGCAAATAATCTGAAAAAATTAAATACCCAACCAGGGGCAAATTCTGTTCCCTCCTTGCATGGAATAACATGGCCTGAAAGCAGAAGAACTAACATGCTTTTGCACAAAGTACATACAAGGTCACAGAACCCAGGAGGGGGAATTTTACATCCCTGCACACCACAGAGCATTATTACATGGAATTTTTGCAGCAGTGCAGATGGGAGTTTGGACAGCTGCCAAAGTGCTAACAGTGAGTCTGCCAAATCCACTATCCAACACCCCCTTTAAGAGGGGCCGGATCAAGCAGCAGCCACAACTGTAGCCAGGAAGCTGCAGGAGGATCTGCTCTTTGTCCTGGTGGGGTGAGGAGACAATTCTGCCTATATTCTCCATGCAAAGCCCATTAACTTTTATATGGAGAATGGAAGTTTGAGCAGAAAGAGCACTTCAAAAAGGAAAATGTGAAAAGATCTCAGAAAACGCATCTACACCTCAGAAAAAATTCCTACAGTCAACAGTAGCTGGCAGCAAATACCCTTTTCTGGATTATTCAGAAGGCAGGTGATCTAGTACTGTAGTGTCGCCATCTTTTGAGTGTCTACATTGATACTGTCAATGTCAACAAATAAGAAGCCATATTCCATCCTGCTCTAGAAATGGTTTAACTATTTGGAATACAGCTTTGTGGCAAAGATCTTCATTTAACTAAAGATACAAAAAGCATATTGGAAACAGCTTTACAGTCGGACACTGGTGTGATTGATGTGTCATGGGAGAATACTTGCTGCCTGCATGCAACTCAGTGAAACTGTGACGGATGGGGGCACCCCGTCCCATGAATAAGTCTACCGGACTGCTCTTGGCCTCAGGGCCTCAAGACCTAGTGGTCAGAGTCTGTAGAGTTGCCCTCGCTCTCAGGGCTGTAAGGCCCAGTGGCCAGAGTCAGGAACTCTGGCCGCCACCTAGTAGAGGGTGACGGCTAGGGAAGGAGAACCCAGGTCCTCCCTACTCCATTGAGTCCAAACTCAGGGCCGTGTCAATGGCGGGGATCCTGACCACAACATGCTGACTATTCTCAGCTGGGCAGCTGAGGACGCCCCTGGGCTATTTCCTACTGTATATCTTGTAGTCATACTTCGGGTGCCTTCGTGGTCTCCAAACCCTTTGTCGCGGATAGCTCCTGGCAACCCTGGATTCTCCTGGACCTCCACCAGCGTCTGAGTCTCCTCCTGGGTTTTAGCATTCCTGGTTCCTGCTGTCAGAGTCTTTGGCACTTCCCAGGTGGGAGCCTGCGGCAAGTGTTCTTCCTCCTCGGCTGTCAGCCCAGACTTTGCTGCGCAGCTCCCTTTTATACTACTGCTATACTTGGAGCATGCCTAGTAGGGAGGAAGGGGCCTGGCTTCTTCAGCCCACAATATGGAGTTAACCCTTCCCTGTCCAGTGCAGGGTGAGTGCAACCGGTTGCAGATACCACTATTAATTAAAAACTCCATTTACATTATCTTCCTCACACACTGTGCACATGTCTGTATCAATATCATCTCACTGTGAGATCGTAGGGAATATTGTGCAGAGCAAAATACAATACATATGTTGTGGAGGAACTTTTCTTCTCTTAGATGGTGAAAAAGGAAACACGAAGTGTAGAAATTGTTAGAGAAGCCAGATTGACAAATTTGGCTGACATCTAATTTTATCCACAGTACAGATACAGTACATGAAATCTCTGTGCAAGCTATCCCACACCACCAGCCAACGTGCATACCATTGCATCAAAGGGAGCCCTCCGATAGGAAAGGCTGCAGTGGCTTCTGATCTTTTTACTACCATGTTAATTAAGCCGGCTGAAAAGTCCTTCCAGTCTATCCTAATGTAATGGGCTTTTCAGCAGGTTTAATTAACAGAGTGGTAAAAGTAAGTTTAGCCAACGGAGCTTTGCTTCCATAATAAAAACTATTATGATCAATAGAGTTATTATGGGAAATGAGCTAGAACAAGAAAAACATTAGAAACTATGCCATTGTCCATCAGTCATACAGGCCTGTGACACAGTGGGAGTGCAGTTCTGTTACCAAATTATAAAAAAGTTGGCAGGAAAAAGTCTACATTATCTATGTGATGTTTTCCTGGATTTAATATATCATCTATGACAGCCCTTTCACTTTCAGTATTTATACTGAACTTTCTTTGCTGCAATTTCTTTTTTGTTTGTCCTGCATACATGATTTCCTTCCATTTCACTGCAAATTTCTATCAAACAAAACCATATGCACTACCATAGCAACATTCTAATACAAACATAGGGTAATCTTTGTTCACTGGAGTACACAGTTCATTTTTTTCCTTATTAACAGAATCTGCATCTGCATACAGTTGAACTAAAATTCCATAGCAACGACACAAACACAAATTCATGGTGTATGGGTTGTTTTTTTTTTTTGTTTGGTAAGTGTTTTCAGGGAAATTGTTTGGAAATTAAAAAGACAGAATGCAATGTTTGTGAGCAAACAGCTTGAACTGAATAACACTGTCACAGCTGTACATTTACTCTTTGGGGGCCCCATGTTGCAAGGTGCTGAGCATATTCAACTCCTACAGACTTCAGTGGAGGACAGGCAGCATCCTTCAAGATCAGGCCCTTGATTATAAATACCTCCATATAAAAGAGAGCCAGTGCAGGACTATGCACAGCTTAAGTCCCACCTAAGGGACTAAGTGTTGCATAGGCTTTGTGCTGGCCTTCTGCACAGAGATGAATTTCACCCACAGTGCACACAGACCATTTGATACATGATCAGGCTTTTAAAAATTTTTATGCTTTCTAGAGTCCTAGAGTATGTTTGATAAAAGTCATTTCACTTGATCATATCAAGAATTCTCTAGTACAAACATACTACAGTACTGTATTAGGAGAGACTGGTTTGCTCTCCACTGCAACAACCCTCACAGACCCAGCACATGGCCTCAGAACCTCATCTACCCCTTTGGTGGCAGCACAAGGGCAGCAGCCTCCCCTCTTCACACTGTTTGGGAATGGGATAACTCCTGAAGCAGAGACATACGAATGACAATAACTGGGAATCAAGACAACATGAATTCTAGACTCACTTTTTATGCTGACAAGTCTACTCTTTACAACTCATTATTACACAATGCCTTTCCTCCCAAATACAGGTCACAGAAACTGGGAACAGAACACCGTTCTGTAATAGGGCAGACCCAATCCCATCACTTAGCTTCACTGCCTCTTAGGAAGAGCTTGTCATATCTTTGTCCTTGACCATGCTGGGTGTAAAATGGAGTTACTCATGCATCATCAGTAACCCACTGTTTCACTGTGTTACGCATCTGCCTCAAAATAAACAGTTATCAAATATTGGTGAAATTAAAAAACTGTTTGAACTAGTCATGGAGGAAATTCAAAGTCATCCCCATTGTTCAAATTGGTATCACCATTTTGCCAACACAGGTGAAAACAATTGAAGGCAGTCTGGAAAACAATGCTAAATGCATCTGTTAAAAATTAAGATTTAATTCTATCTATATGGTAAAAGCCTGGGTGATGAATTTGCAGCTTTGCTCTGATGAATTTTATTTCTAACTACAACCAAAAGAATTATGCTAAGTTATGTTTATTTTACTATTTTAAAGCATTGAATACTTTCAATCTGAAAGGCAGATTTAATAGTATTTACATTTAAAAACAAATCAGGGTTGTGTTTGCCTGTGACAAAAGAGCTTAAACTGGACTGGTGTAAAAATAAGGGCGAGCCATTTCTGCACAATTCATGAAAAACTGCAAGCGTTTAGAAGAGTAATGCAAATTGTATCTACTACAAAACCATGTGCCTCAGGCAAATATTAATCATACACAGATGAAGTGCCCGGTTTGCTAATATCTGTAGTATTCTAATTTCTACTATATCCCAGGAATCTTAAGAACAGGAATCCCACTATCTTCTACAGATGAAACTAATTTTCTATCAAATAAACGTTGGCCGTTATATTGTTTAGTTAAAATGAGAGGTGTACTGCTAGTGCATATTTATGTGAACAGGTGCAAGACTTGTTTCCAGTAACTTGTGGCTACTGAGCCTGAATGCAGCAATCAGTGACTCTGAAGGATCTAGTATTCTATTTGAAGTGAAGTAACATGAAAGTATCTATAACCATGGACAAAAATCCTTGTAAAAGTGGGTAAAAAACTAGCTGGTCTTCGTGTGTTATTTTTCTCCATTACTATGAATTGTAAAAATAAAGTAGGGCACAGGATACTGTTACGAGACAGAAACAAGTTTGGTTGTTTGAATTTATCAAGAATCCAGGGCACAGGAAAGAGTCAGAGATGTGACTCCCCCCGTTGGAGCAGGAACCTATTCCCTTGCATCCATCAAAAGCGGTTAGAGAGCCAGGGTGATGGGGGTTGGGGTAGTAAGGGGAGGGGCAGCTGGGCAAAGGAGATGTGGTGTTATTGTCAGAAACAATGGCATGTATCCTATAACTGTCCAGGGCTAACAAGGCATTAACTCTCTCTCCAACACTTGATTAACTGGATGGCCCAATGAATGATGCATTTGATGAATATCGGATTCCTATGAGGTGGTGAAAGCATACCTTATACCCAGGAAAGTTGGTGGAAACATTGATCCGAGTTGGAGGGATATCAGGCACAGGTTAACCTTGACCATCTTGCACAGACAGAACTACCAAAGTCTTCTGAGAGGAGCATGATGGGTAAGGAGCTAGCGGGACTAGCATCATGGATCAGTGAAATGGGACACGGGAGTGGGAGTCAGTAGATCTGGGTTTTCTTCTTGGCTGTGCCACAGACCCACTATGTGATCTTGGACAGTCCTTTCACTTCTCTGCGCGGCTGTTTTCCTGTCTATTTAGATTATATGCTCTCTGCAGGGACTGTTTTTCTGTTTGTGTTTGGGAGTGCCTGACATGAGATCTCAATCTGAATTGGGGCCACTATGTGCTAATAATCAAGGACTGGCTTTCCAAGTTCCTATCACTTGGGTCATCTTAAACTGGACGGCGGGTAAGGGATTTAACGATGCTGAGTTGTGAACTTACCTTACGTGAAAAGTATATTGCAAACAAATCCTGATCTTGCCAGCAGCCCTGCATGTGCAGATCCCCTATACTATGTTGGACCATAATGAGTTGAAACTAATAGTGCCAGGTAGGTGTATTGGTGCTTTACTGCCCCCAACCATGTGTGCTGTCCCCCTACAGCAAATACCATAGACACAGGATCTAACCAAAAAACAGGCTGGCAGTTATTAAGTGACTCATGACATGGATGTGTATTACGGGATAATCAAAGCCTGCTGTAGAATTTCACAGCAAATGTTCTTTGCCAGCAGGTAATGTGTTACATGAATCTCTATGCAGCATCTTTTATTTATTTTAAAACTAGAGATAAATCTCAGAAGATATTCCATTAAAACTAGGAAATATTTACAATGTCTGATTTCAACAGATGAAATCACAATACAAAGGTACACAAAATAAGAAATATTTATAAGTCATAAATGTATTAGCATTACCTGCAGTTAATGAATTTATTCAGTTCTACTGATTTTCAAACTTATGCTGATTTAAAACAACATCATGCTAACAATTCAAAAGTTCACTATTACTCTAGCCAGAAAAAAAAAAAAATGTTCTCACTGGATCCTGCACAATGCACCTAAATATGAAAACTAAATTTACTGCACTAAACACACACATTGTTACCAAATGATTAGTCAACAAGAATTTATGACTGTCTACAGAGGCTCAGCACAGCAAAGAAATATTGTACAAAGTAAATTCAACTAGAAAAACATTTAGGTCAAGATTTTATTAAAAATAATAGGAGCCTAAAGTTACGCACTTAAGTAAATGGCCAGATTTTTAAGCTCTGTTTGAGAAATATGGAGCTGGGTTGTTAAGATAAAAACTAGATGCCCAAGATTACTGCACAAACTGAACGTACCTTTGAAATATGTATTATTACGCTGATTTATGAAAAAAGGACTTACCCTAAAGTTAGGCATCCAGTTTTGAAAATGTTGCCCTTAAAACAAAAAAAACTGTCACAATAAATGTAAAAAAAAAAAGTGTAAGAAGCTGATCACACCCCCTTCTGTCAAAACAGATTTTTCAGGAACTGTCCCGTATTTCCCCTTCTTCCTCAGATGAGAGGGATGAACTGTCACTGTCCAAGTCCTCAGTGGATTCACTAGCATCTGAGGGGGGGGGAGGGGGATGAGAAAAGGAGGAGACCATTATTACAACACTGTTTGTTTTTCAATTATTTGCTCATGGTAGAGTATGGGTGTTCTAAAAAGAGCACTTTATATTTCTACTTTCCAATAACAGCGATTATTTTCTTGAGAATGGCCATTTCACAGTGAGGTTATGAACACAAACTGGTGGCATCAAGAAGAATCTCACGATCGTGGGACAGAGCAAGAGTGCTTATAGATTTCTTTACCTTTAGCAATTTGCCTCCATGTGACTTTTTCCTCCATCCACTGAAGTTCAGTTCATTCCCTGAGTTGATTTGTTTTGAAATACTGCTTTCTTGTTTGCCACATACTTATAAGCCAAAAGAAATGCAGTATCAATTATTTGAAGTTCTGTTAGCGTTTTGATTAAGAGGGAACTCTTGAGACATGCTAGTTTCCTGTTGAAAAATTAAGACATGATGCACATAATGTGTTGTGTTTATATGTTTCAATCCTAAAGATGTGGCAAGGCTGTAGAATCCTGAGAGCCAAAGAAGATGATGTTACGGGTTCAGGATGCCCAGAGCTTTAGGACAGACCTACACGGTCTTAATGACATCACATCATGCAGCACACATTTTCCAATCCGGTCTTCACACTCATATTTATTTCCTGACTCGGCAGGTACTGACTCCTACCCTGGGATGCTGGAACAATCTGTATAATAGGGGTACTGAGAGCCATTGAACGAAACTGTAAACCCTGGATATGATGGAAACCACTTCAAGCCAGGAGGTGCAGCAGCACCCCCAGTACATTAATTGCACCTATGCTCCTACCATCCCAAGATGAGGTCATCAGATGCCAGCAGTTTGCAGCACCACCACATAATCAACATAAATAGGAATCGCTTTTTATTGTCAAACTTCAATTTCATGGCACACACACTATACAGTATTTTCCATCCAAAATAACCAAAAGTTACAGATAGGCAAAGTAAGAAAAATGCTTGACATTATTAGAGCTTAAAGATATTTGCTTTGTATATTTTGACATGTGATGTTTTAACTGTTATAAAAATTTAACTTTTTGAGTCTCAGCATCTATTGTCACTAATTATCTGACCCCCTACTATTGCCTGATTCCCCATAATTTCCCACAACTGTGAAAATTTAAAATTAGTACAAAGTGAAAACGCTTAAAAATATTATCCATCAAAATTATATATATAAAAAAAATCAAATTCTGCCAAACCTAAATATAAACTACAGCTAGAGCAAAGTAAGGCTACGATAGAGACACACGCCAGCCCCCCTACCCCCATTGGTATTTTCAATGTTTGATCAGTGATTAATTCAAATAGGTTTTCTGGACATATAGTGTCAGCTGCTCTTTAATAATGAAATATTACCAAGAGGGAGCTAATGGAGCATCATTATTATGTTGTCAAGATAAGTTCTGCAGCTGGCAAGCACAGATAATACATGGAACATAGTGTGCACCTGTACATTTTCAATGGAATTTGGTCAAGAAAATAGAAGCATTTCACCAGAAACATTAGAGGTCACATTTTGTCTACATTAAATCTAGTGTATAATCAATTAAGATTTATATGCCAGATATGTACTGAGTTAATGCACAAAGTGAGGACTGTTTTTGCCTTTAAGTCTTGACAAAATGTCTAATTCCCTATGAACTTGACCCATGACTGACCCTGTGTGCTGACAGCAGAGTACCTGTATTTTTTCTTTACACAAGTCAAGCATCACAACTTTTTAGAAAATAGTCTGACAAACTTCTGACTCAAAGATGCTCAATGGGCTTAAAGTTTGAATAGTAGTTTATTTCTGCTTTGTTACAAATAGTATATAGTATAGTTAAAAATAGTATATTGTTTATTAAGGGTGGGGTTGGTAGTATTACCTATTAAGGTTACCGAACACTTCCCATTATAAGACTCTGTTTAATGAAAGCTATGATTGTTATGGTACTGATGATAATGAACAGAAACTAAAGAGACTTTTGGTTAACAATCTTTGAATGGATTACTCTTTATTGTGTATATTTGGAGACATGTTTTTTATATATATAATATATAATAAGAGTCTCACTGGTTATATGATCTCTAGTCAGTTTATTTTATATCTTTTCTTCCATCTTATTTGTACCTTAAATAGATTTCCAGTCCATTACAAAAAAGGTTGCACCTGGAGCTCTTATGAGGTAAACTCTGCTTTTAAAAAGTCTTAATAATCGAATAATGTAGTTTGCTTCAAAAGTTATGATAATTTTCCTTCAAGACTAACTCCACTTTCTGGGCAGTTTCAGGATTCTTCAAAACACCGAAATTATATATAGTCACGTTTTAAAAAGGAATATTTGAATCAAACACTGAATTTTTTACATTTAAATTAGAACAAGTGTTAGGGTGGTATTTTTCCAAACTTCCCCCTTCCACCCACTAGGTGAGAAGGGGCTTGGATATAAGGGTAAGTCCTTTAGTATGCACAGAGAAGGCCCTGGCAGGCCATACAGCCCAAACTGAGCACATGGCTTAAGAGCATTATTAAAAAACAAAACAAAAAAGACATGTTAACTAATAAGATGTGCAAAGGTAAAAACAGCATGATCTTTCCCTACTGTAACCGTTACCCTTTAGTATATAATCTTTTACTATGCTATGTCTAATCTTGTTTGTAAGCTCCTTACTGTAGGGGGACTGCATTCTTGAATTTTTATGCAAACCCATGGCGCTATATTAACAGCAATAAAAAGACTAAACAAATTCATGGTTTGTTAAACCAGAAATGGGTGTCTACATTCATGGAATATAAGCTTTTTAAGAGAGCAGCTTTTTGAACAAACCCTGCAATAGATGGTCACTGTCTTGAAGACATTTATTTGCACATCTTTAACACGTTCCTCAACATTTCCGGCCAACATCAGTTTTCTCTTCCCTTTGCTCCAGTCCTCTACTTGGAGTTCTTATGGAACCAACTAGTTAGAGAAGCAGTAGCACTACAAAGGTTGGAATTTCTTTCAGTACTTTATTTGGATAATAAGCTCAAAGGCAGTTGCTATAATAGCTCATCAGGCAATAATAAGTTTAATGACATCAACCCTATTCAGACTTGGTTTTTCAATCAATTTTAAAACAAATTTTCTCATGCCAGTTATTACCACATGGGGGTCCTGTTCAACAGGGAAGGGCTCAGCTCAAGCCAATCTGGATAAGATGAAGACAAAGTTTCTCACTGAACGGAAATGTTCCAGTAAGTGTAATGTGTCTGCTTTTCCTCCTGGAGTGAATGTCTGTGGATGTAGTTGCAAGACAAAGACTTCAGTCTCACCCTCCGATGTGGTGCCTTACTTCTCAGGAGAAGTTAGAGTTTCTGTCGTTTATCAGAAGCTCTCAAGGTCAGCTGGAAAGGATCACATCCCTTTCTTTAAGTGAGGGTAATCTAGCAGGATCATCCATTATAATCCAGACAGAACAGTGGTTAAAAGTCATGGAAGTTAGATGGCTAACCCACTGCAGCCAAGAATAAAAGCTATTAAGTATATTTAGGATATAGAGGTGAAATATAAATATTAATTAATATTGTAACATAGGGCTTTCAAGTCTCAGGCCTGTAAAATACTCAGTCACACAAGGTTTTAGGCTTGAAATAGGTTGGTATGACTAGCTGACCCAAAGATAACCCTCTACTAGTAAAGATTAAAATTATGGTAAAAGACGGGTTAAGTGCTGATTTTCTGGAAACTATTCAGCAATCAACTGGCAAATATATTGCTATGTACCAGTTAATACCACAAGATGCCTGATAGTAACATTTTGGGGTATTCTGTAATAACCTCAAGTTGTTATGGTAACTCATTTACGTAGGTGATAATGAGAACAACAGGAACTAAGGCCTGGTCTACACTAGGCGTTTATGTCGAAGTTAGCGCCGTTACATCGAATTAACCCTGCACCCGTCCACACCGCGAAGGTATTTAGTTCGACATAGAGGTCTCTTTAATTCGACTTCTGTACTCCTCCCCGACGAGGGGAGTAGCGCTAAATTCGACATGGCCATGTCGAATTAGGCTAGGTGTGGATGGAAATCGACGCTAATAGCTCCAGGAGCTATCCCACAGTGCACCACTCTGTTGACGCTCTGGACAGCAGTAAGAGCTCGGATGTTCTGAACTGCCACACAGGAAAAGCCCCGGGAAAATTTGAATTTGAATTCCTTTTCCTGTCTGGCCAGTTTGAATCTCATTTCCTGTCTGGACATCGTGGCGAGCTCAGCAGCACTGGCAACGATGCAGAGCTCTCCAGCACTGATGGCAGTGCAATCTCAGAATAGAAAGAGGGCCCCAGCATGGACTGATCGGGAAGTCTTGGATCTCATCGCTGTGTGGGGCGATGAGTCCGTGCTTTCCGAGCTGCGATCCAAAAGACGGAATGCAAAGATCTATGAGAAGATCTCTAAAGACATGGCAGAGAGAGGATACAGCCGGGATGTAACGCAGTGCCGCGTGAAAATCAAGGAGCTGAGGCAAGGCTACCAGAAGACCAAAGAGGCAAACGGACGCTCCGGATCCCATCCCCAGACATCCCGTTTCTACGAGGCACTGCATTCCATCCTCGGTGCGGCCGCCACCACTACCCCACCACTGACTGTGGACTCTGAGGATGGGATAGTGTCCACGGCCGGATCCTCGGACATGTTAGCGGACGGGGAAGATGAGGAAGGAGATGAGGAGGACGAGGCAGTGGACAGCGCTCACAACGCTGATTTCCCCGACAGCCAGGATCTCTTCATCACCCTTACAGAGATCCTCTACCAACCCTCCCCAGCCGTTACCCCGGACACAGAATCTGGTGAAGGATCATCCAGTAAGTCTTGTAAACATGCAAACATTTATTTGTAACAGAACATGATTATTAACAATGTAAAAAATGGGTTTCTCATGATTAGTTTGATTAACTTAACGGTTCAGTCATGGGCAGTGCAAGTATTTCAAAAAAATCTAGCAATGTCCGGTTTTGCATGATTGTCCTGCCCAAGCCGCTCTACTGTTTAGTCCCTGCTACTGCAGCTACAGTAAGATGCGGTCTATATGTCCGGGGATGGAGCAGAAATCCTCCTGGGACATCTCAAGGAAGCTCTCCTGCAGGTAATTTGAAATCCGCTGCATTAGGTTCTTGGGGAGAGCGGCCTTATTGGGTCCTCCGTAGTAGGACACGTTGCCGCGCCACGAGACTAGCAAGTACTCCGGAATCATTGCTTGGCACAGCATGGCGGCATACGGCCCTGGTCTTTGAAGGCTTTCCCGGAGCATTCTCTGTCTGTCGCTCTCAGAGATCCTCATGAGGGTGATGTCGCTCATGAAGACCTGCTTTGAATGAGGTAGGGGAATGTTAGTGTTGGCTGGTTTGCAGCCACGCGGTGGAGGCGGGAGAGGGTCAGCCGAAAGGGATCGTTCCCGGGGACAGCCGCGAGGGTGTGGGACAGGAGCAAACTTCCTGCTTGCCGGATTGCTGGCAGCAGGGACCGACATTGATTTCAATGTGAAATGAGGCCATTGCTAATATTAAAGTTTTAAGCTGCCACGAATCTACGGCTTACCATGTCTGCGTGCAAGAGCAATTCCGTTGTCCTGACAGGGTTCTCAAAAGTGCTCTGCAAAACCACAGACACTGAATGCGAAGGCCGAGAATTCGACCTTGTGCTGAGTGCGCATGTGATAGGTGCTGTGCATGGTCCTGTTCACAGAGAAAGACTATGTTCTTTGTTCACAACTACATTTATCTTTCTGAGGAATTCACTCCCTTTTTCCCATTCCCACAGCCCCATCTGCGACTGTCTCACAACCTAGCCTGTCATCACACTCCCAGAGGCTAGGGAGGATTAGGCATAAGAAGAAGAGGACACGGGAGGACATGTTCTCCGAGCTTATAGCCTGCTCCAGAGCCCAGGCAGCACAGCAGACCCAGTGGCGGGAGAACTTGTCCCAAATGCACCAAGCCAACATGGATCGGGAGGAGAGGTGGCGTCAGGAAGACCAGCAGGCGACTCAAACCCTGCTTGGACTACTGAGGGAGCAAACGGACACGCTCCGGCGCCTTGTGGATGTTCTGCAGGAACGGAGGCAGGAGGACAGAGCCCCGCTGCAGTCCATCTCTAACCGCCCTCCCCCGCCACCAAGTTCCATACTCCCTTCACCCAAAGTGCACAGAAGGAGAGGCGGCAGAGTCCCTGCTAACTCTCACTGCACCCCTGCAGAGAGCTCGAGCAGCAGAAGGCTCTCAGTCCCCAAAGTTTGACAAGTTCTTTCCTTCCCGCCTGACACAAGCCCCCGTCCAAGTTTCACTTCCCAGTCCCCTGTGTAGTTGTTAATAAAAAATATGTTTCTGTTAACTACTGTTTCCATCATGTTCTTTTGGAGGAGGGGGGGAAAGGGGGTTCGTAATTGGACAGGACAGTCACCTTTGGCAGGGTACATAGTCGGGGGCAGGCACAGCAGCAGGGCACATACATAGTGCAGTGATGCAGTGACTACTTACCCTGGTTAGTCTGGGAGGTTCTTTTCATGTTATGTGGTGGGGGGTGGGTTGCTCTGTGACTTTGTGGCAGGGGAGGGCAGTTAGAGATCTTAAGCGGCGGTCCTTAGGCAGGATCACAGAGCCACACAGCAGGGGATCTGTAAGCGTCCCCCCCCGCCACAAAGTCACATAGACCCCCCATACACACAGTCCCTATCAGGAGGGGTGACAGGCTCCGTTGAAAGAACCATCCCACCGCAGCGGAGCCTGTCAGTCCTTCAGTTTAGAAGCTGCATTCGCGCGACTACACTACACCCGCTCCGCACCACAGTCTGCGTCCCAGTTTTAAAAAATTCCCGCGAAAACAGTATTAAAGAAAACGGTGTGCTTTAACAAAGTAGAACTATTTTTATTTTGAAACGTGTGTTGGAAGTGGGGTGAAGGCTTCTCTGTACACAAAATTAGAAAGTCACAGGTTACCCTGCTCACTCAGGAACTTTGCTTTCAAAGCCTCCCGGATGCACAGTGCTTCCCGCTGGTCTCTTCTAATCGCCCGGCTGTCTGGCTGTGAGTAATCAGCAGCCAGGCTAATTTCCTCAACCTCCCACCCCGCCATAAAGGTCTCCCCCTTGCTCTCACAGAGATTGTGGAGCACACAGCAAGCTGCTATAACAATGGGGATATTGGTTTCGCTGAGATCACAGCAAGTCATCAAGCTTCTCCATCTCCCCTTGAGACGTCCAAAAGCACACTCCACCACCATTCTGCACTTGCTCAGCCGGTAGTTGAAGAGTTCTTTTTCAGTGTCCAGGGCACCTGTATAGGG
Source organism: Trachemys scripta elegans (assembly GCF_013100865.1). Classification (NCBI taxonomy): domain Eukaryota; kingdom Metazoa; phylum Chordata; order Testudines; family Emydidae; genus Trachemys; species Trachemys scripta. The sequence continues at coordinate 79,799,800 of NC_048305.1, read as the reverse complement.
CTTCATGAGCCAGGGCATTAGCGGGTAGGCTGGGTCCCCGAGGATGACTATAGGCATCTGCACATCCCCAACAGTTATTTTGTGGTCCGGGAAGTAAATACCTTGCTGCAGCCGTCTAAACAGACCAGAGTTCCTGAAAACACGAGCGTCATGAACCTTGCCCGGCCATCCCACGTAGATGTTGGTAAAACGTCCCCTGTGGTCCACCAGTGCTTGCAGCACCATGGAAAAGTAGCCCTTTCTGTTAATGTACTGGGTGGCCTGGTGGTCCGGTCCCAGGATAGGGATGTGAGTTCCATCTATGGCCCCACCGCAGTTTGGGAATCCCATCGCTGCGAAGCCATCTATGATCGCCTCCAAGTTTCCCAGGGTCACTACCTTTGGCAGCAGTACATCAACGATTGCCTTGGCTACTTGCATCACAACAACCCCCACGGTAGATTTGCCCACCCCAAACTGGCTCGCGACTGACCGGTAGCTGTCAGGCGTTGCAAGCTTCCAGAGGGCTATGGCCACTCGCTTCTGGACAGTCAGGGCTGGTCGCATCCGGGTGTCATTGCGCTTCAGGGCAGGGGACAGCAACTCACAAAGTTCAAGGAAAGTTCCCTTCCGCATGCGGAAGTTTCGCAGCCACTGTGATTCATCCCAGACCTGCAGCACTATGCGGTCCCACCACTCAGTGCTTGTTTCCCGTGCCCAGAATCGCCGTTCCACGGCATCAACATGACCCATTGCCACCGTGATGTCCTCGGCGCTGGGTCCCCTGCTTTCTGAGAGGTCTGTGCTACTCTCACACTTCAGGCCATCACCGCGTTGACGTAGCCTCCTCGCCTGACTTTTCTGCATCTGCCTCAGGGCAACCTGTATGATAAGCTGCGAGGCGTTGAGAGCGGCCACAACTGCAGCGATGGTTGCAGCGGGCTCCATGCTCACAGTGCTGTGGCGTCCGCGCTGTCAATGACTTGAAAAGTGCGCGAAATGATTTCCCGCCGGCGCTTTCAGGGAGGGAGGGAGGGCGGGAGTGATGGACGGATGACGACAGTTACCCAAAAGCACCCTGGCCCCTTTTTTTTTTTACCCAGAAGGCATTTGCGGCTCCACCCAGAATTCCAATGGGCGGCGGGGACTCCGGGAACTATGGGATAGCTGCCCTCAGTGCACCGCTTCCAATGTCGACGCTTTCCCCGTTAGTGTGGACTCACAAAGTCGAATTACTGTCCTTAGTGTGGACACACACGTTCGACTTTGCAATATCGATTCCAAATATTCGATTTAAGTAAAATCGAACTACTCTCGTAGTGTAGACAAGGCCTAAGGGTATAGCCAATGAGAGATGGGGCACCCCTAAATTATCCATACTTTCACTCCCCACTGAAGAAAAAGGGGTTGGAATCCTTATGTACAAGCCTTAGCAAGTGTAAGCATAACTCAGGAAAAAAAGGTGTTGTCCAGCCTGTGCGCTGGGGAGTGGGCTGAGAGGGAGATGTCAGGATGAGAACCACAGGTGACAATGATGATGCAGGGGAAGATAAAGACTGATATTCCAAGGTCCCCCAGCAGGAGATCAGATGTGAGTGACGCCACTCAGATGGTTAAACACTTTGCAGTCTTTATCTGCTATTGCATTTCAACATTTGTGGGACTGTTTATCTGCATAGTGGATTTGTTAATAAAGGGACTCGTGATAACTTGCAAATTGCTTCTCATGTGCTTCTAGGATCTCTTATTCTAATGATACTGACAGTAATACTCCTGATGCTGTAGCCCTTAAGAGACCAAACCTTTATTGATCACTGTGGTCTACGAGATTAATCAATCAATCACCAATGCATCAATAAGGCTATACCATCCTCCTTAGCTACTGCAGAACTGTTTCCTATGGTATACAAGTCAGTGTTTTCTCCAGTCCAATTCTGAATCTAGGTAGAGCCGTGATTAAGTCTCCCAAGAAAGATGTGCAGCAAACCTATTTGGGAGTTTCTCCACAGAGCTTTGTCAATATTACAGATTGGATTGTTGGAGCTTCCTTTGGTGCAGTGCTTGAATACTCAATTCCTAGTGCTGACAATCCTGATCTTCCAGATCACCTACATGGCTCTTTGAGTTGATGCACCAATTAGGAAGCACATGTTATTGTTACCCATTGTGTTTCTTCTAGTTAGATTCCCAATACCAGCACCCTCCTTGTTCTCTATGTTTTTGTGCCTTTGGGGTCTTTCTGGATCCATTTTGTACTTTTCCTTTGTTGCACAGTAACTTATTTCTAAATCAGCAGTATAAATAGGAAGCAAGTTCCTCTAAACCAGATGGCAACTTCAACCTTCTAGCGTTCAAACAAGCAGCCCACATTTCTATATTGACATCTTTAGATAACACTTTCCTGTGTTTCTTGTAGAGCAGAAGACAAAATGCCTATGCCTCACTTGTCATCAGCATCACTAAAAATGATGCGATGAGCACCTTAATTAGTCACCCTTCTTCCAAAAGTTGTGCTCCTTCTGTTAGTGGCAGTTTGAAGTGGAGTAGAACAAGAAAAAATTTGTAGTGAAAAATTAAAAATGAAAATTTCCTTTAAGTTTTCAGTGCAAAATGTGAATTTTCCTCTTTTATTAAACTAACTCTAACATCAAAAGGTGTTCACAACAAGCTACTTTTGGAAAGATAATGTAGCTCTTTTAAGCTGATTGAAACTCCATCTTCTGAATTATCTGGTAGGCATTTGAACTTGTAATGTCAATTCATTGTCCAATGTGAGGAAAAATTACACAGGGAAATTACACAAAATTGTGTCCTTAACGCCAACAAGTATTACACAGCTTTGCTACCCCTGAAATGTAATAAATAAGACTAGAAAAAAGTCCCAAAAGATTATTTTATTGCTGTGGTTACACTACATAAGATATACTAAAAACTAGTAAACCGAGTAAGCACAAAATTTAAGCCAGCTACCTAAAGGAATTAAAGCAGATCATTCACAAAATCTGTAATAGATTTTTTTCTGGCAATATTTTAAATTTAGAGGCAAATACAAAACATACTGTACATTCCTGAGACTAATAAAGGATGTATCCTTAATTATTGTTTATTCAGCTAAAATATCTAAGTGTAGCATAACAGGAAATAAATTTATGCTTACCTTGGCCAAGAACTCCCATATCATTCTTGAGTTTCTTCAATACCACAAGTAATGTTGGGTATTCAATTACTACCTTGTCTTTCAAATTGTCTAGAAGGCTTTTACTGGTATGCAGTTCATCATAGCTTAAAAAAATAATTGAAAGTTGATTTTAACTTTTATAGCATCGAGGATGTAATATGCATTTTCTTAATTTCCATATGAACATAATCATTAGTTGTAAATCATCTTGGTAGGACTAATTTTCAATTGGAAACCATTTTAATTACAAGCCAATGTTACTGTCCATCTAAATCAAACAAACGTTTTAAAGCTTAACACTTTATCCTAAAAATATAGGAATGAGCGAAATGTAAGTTTCTCTGAAGACTGAACTAAGAGGACCAAAACCTGATTTTGAATTAAATAAAAAAAAAACTCAATGCGCAATTTGTTTTCCTGTACTGGTTGCCATTATAGTATGCTAAGTAAATAAACAGATGTAATCATAATTTTTCATGCTTTAAGGCTCTAATATTAAAGGTTTAATTTACATGCTTAACACTGAATATTAGTTTACATACTTGCTTTTAAATTGTCAACAGCTTATTAGACAGATAGAAAATAGATCATATAGGCTGAAACTGTTAGAACAAATTTATATTGGAGGCATTTACAGCTATCTTGTAAAGGTAAAATTGCTTGGACACAATTTAGGCAACGTATGATCCCCATTACGTGAATCATGTTTTGAAAAATGGCATAATCCTGCCATTTACCCTTCAGCCAAAGCCTCTCCTCACAGCATCAGCTGCAAACACTCCCAGCAGAAAACTCCACTTATTTGAGTGTTCTGCCAGGGTCACGTGATTTGGATCAGCAGGCCTTTTCCATATAAGGAAGCCTTTTCACCCTCCAGGAAGGATATATTCGGAGCCAGTACTGACATCAGCTTTACGTAACACAAGTTATGCCACAGTAATAAAAAGTAAACTGAGCATATTCCCTACAATTACATCCTAAAACTACCATATCCTCGCCGGTCTTTATAAACCTCAAAACCAAAAAAAGCTGGATGGTGGTGTTGTGGGGAAAGGAATTTTCAAAAGTCTTCTACAATGCAAACCCTGTTTCTAATACTTAATATAATTGCAACATCTAACAGATGTCCAGATATTATTAAAATGTGATCTGAGTGACGTGACTCCTGTTTTGAAACTGAAATTAGGATTATTAAATTACTACTAAACTACTGAATCAGTTAAAGGCAAATAAAGTTTAGATACAAAATAAATTTTATGTACAAGGGGGACATTTCCCTTAGTTGCTCTTCACTCTGTTTTTTTTTTTTTTTTAAAACATGCTGTATAATTATTCTTTGCCAATAACCACATTGCATGGATGAGAGGAGTTAACAACTTTACTAGTTACAGTAATGCGTGATTAAGAACAGTACATCATAGAAGCTACCAGACAAAAGAAATACCAAAGGTAAGCTAGGAATTGAGTTTTCTGGCTTTGAAGGAAACTTCATGTAAGCAATAGCTATTTTCCCCCCCTCCTCTCTCATATTAAACTTCAATCATCATGAAAATATTTATTTTCATGTTTCTCTTGACCCAAAGTAATTATGACCTGTTCTTTCTTAAACCCTTTAAAAAGGATAACAATATATTAAATTTCTTATTCAATGAATGCTTTCATAACTTGTGGATTAAAACATAAGAACAGAAACATTTACTGGTTTACTTACAGTACTTTGCATTTAAAGTATAGTAATACCTTTCCTTTGGCAAGGACCACAACACATTCTTTTCTGGTTAAGCAAACATTTACCTCAAAGAGGCTAAAGTAATTCACATGCCACAATACACTTTCCATTATCTCATGTTTTAGACAAAACAGCTTTAGCCTCCAGTTTGGCATAGCATAAAACCTTTGTACTTTAAACTATTTTATGATCGTAAATTATTAAAGTGTTAGATCACTGAACCAGAGTTTGGTTTTTTAAAGTAAATTTTATTGGTGATAGCAAGAGTTACAGAAAGTATACAGAAGTTTAGTACACAGCATGAACTATAAACTAATCTGAAGAAAAATATAGCATGAATATATATAGCATGAATCAGGCTAAATATATGGAGCCTAATTTTATGTTGTAATTCTACCCGCCCCCTAAAACAAAACAAATCTTTAGATCATTTCTTAGCTCCCCTACTCAAATATAGTGACCATCAGTGCATCTTGCATCTGAAGAAGTGAGGTTCTTACCCGCGAAAGCTTATGCTCTCAATACTTCTGTTAGTCTTAAAGGTGCCACAGGACCAGCATATGTTGTTCATTTTAAGAACACTTTCACAGCAGATTTGACAAAACGCAAAGAAGGTACCAATGTGAGATTTCTAAAGATAGCTACAGCACTCAACCAAGGTTTAAGAATCTGAAGTGCCTTCCAAAATCTGAGAGGGACGAGGTGTGGAGCATGCTTTCAGAAGTCTTAAGAGCAACACCCCAATGCAGAAGCTACAGAACCCAAACCACCAAAAAAGAAAAATCAACTTTGTGCTGGTGGCATCTGCCTCAGATAATGAAAATGAACGTGCGTCAGTCCGCACTGCTTTGGACTGCTGCAGAACCTGTCATCAGCATGGACGCATGTCCCCTGGAATGGTGGTTGAAACACGAAGGGACATATGAATCTTTAGCATATCTGGCATGTAAATATCTTGTGATGCTACAACAGTGCCATTCTCACTTTAAGGTGGCATTGTAAACAAGAAGCGGGCAGCATTATCTCCTGCAAACGTAAACAAACTTGATTTTCTGAGCGACTGGCTGAACAAGAAGTAGGACTGAGCGGACTTGCAGGCTCTAAAATTTTATATTGTTTTGTTTTTGAATGTAGGGTTTTTTGGGACATAATTCTACATTTGTAAGTTCAACTTTCAGTTGCACTACAGTACTTGTAGGTGAACTGAAAAATACTATTTCTTTAGCACACACCTAGCTTCTTTGTTCTCCCACCAGGTGAACGACATCAGGACACTGTGAGGGAATTGAGATTTGTTCATCCAGATTTGCTTGGAGCACAGACAGTCTATCACCACACCTGAAGGCATCAGAGATGGAGCCTTGTGAAGGAAGTCACGTAGGTGCAAGAGATCATGTGGCCTCAGAGGAGCAGGCAGGGTCAAATTGTCATCTGGGGGTTCAATTGAAACAGAGTGAGGAGGTCCCTCCTCGTGTGGAATCGGTCCTCAAGTAAGCATGCTCTGGCTGAAACCAAGTCCAGAGTTGCTCCAAATGAACTCTAGAATTTGAATAGGACTTTTCTAGGTTTACTTCAAGGATTGAAGGAGGTTGAGTAGAGAGAGGACTGTTGAGTGTATCTCTCAGTGTAACCAATTCATGAGCAGTCTGTTGTCATGGTAGGAAATACTGGTCTGCCCTGATGACCAGGTATGCTTGTATCACGGATAGCACCTTGGGAAAATGCTGGGGACCATCAAGAGACTGAAAAGAAGGACTCTGTACTAATAATGATCTGGGCCCACCATGAAGTACAGAACTCTCCTGTGCACTGGAGGAATGCCTATATGAAAATAAGAGACAAGGTAAGTGAGGTATTATATTTTATTGGACCAACAACTGATTTATTCTGAGGAAGAACTCTGTGGCGCTTGAAAGCTTGTCTCTTTCACCAACAGATGCTAGTCCAATAAAAGACACTACCTCACCCACCTTGTCTCTCTCCTTTCTTAGGACTCAGATGGCCACAACAAAACTGCAAACAATACATGGAAATAAGTATCCTTCAGATAGAGAGCTGTAAACCAATTGTCTTCAGTTAGGAAGAGGATTATAAAGTACAGGGTATTCATCCTGAATGGCATATGAAGACATACAATTGTCTAAGATCTAGGATGGGTTTCCAACTTCCCTCCTTCCAAAAAGAAAGTAGTATCTCAAATAAAACTCCTTCCCCCTGTGTTGAGGCGGCACAGGTTCTGTAGTTCCTGTTGGGATTAGGGAGTCTACCTCCTATCAGAGGATCCTCTTGTGATAGGGGTCCCTGAAGAGGGACAGTGAAGGGGGTAGGGATAGAGAGAAATTCTATTGTGTAGATGGTGGAAATGATCCCTATGACTCAACTGCCCATATGACATGACACCAGGTCAGAAAGAAACAGGCTAGGTGGCCACCAGAAATGATATCGGAACAAGTGGAGACTGACTCAAAAACTAAACAGCAAAAAAATTTGTTGAGTACATCAAAAGCAGGAAGACTGCCAACAATCAGTGGACAATCAAGGTGCTAAAGAAGCATTCAAGGAAGACAAGGCTACTGCGGAGAAGTTAAATGAAGTCTTTGCAGTAGTCTTCACTACAGAGGATGTGAGAGAGATTCCTACACTTGAGCCATTCTTTTTAGGTGACAAATCTGAGGAACCATTCCAGACTGACGTGTCAGTAGAGGAGGTTTTGGGTGTCCAAGAATTCTGAAGGAACTCAAATATGAAATTGAAGAACTACTAACTGTGGTATGTAACTTATCATTTAAATCAGCTTCTGTATCAGAGGACTGGAGGATAGCTAATGTGATACCAGTTTTTTAAAAAGGCTCCAGAGGTGATCCTGGCAACCAAAGGCTGGTAAGCCTAACTTCAGTAAAAGCAGTCATGGGATAAGAGGAGAAGTCCTCTTATGGATCAGTAACTGGTTAAAGACAGGAAACAAAGGGTAGGAATAAACAGTCAGTTTTCAGAATGGAGAGAGGTAAATAGCAGATCCCCCAGGGATCTGTACTGGGACCAGTGCTGTTCAACATATTCATAAATGGTCAAGACAAAGGAGTGAACAGTGAGGTGGCAAAGTTTGCAGATGATACAAAATTACTCAAGATAGTTATGTCCAAAGCTGACTGAAGAATTACAAAGGGATCTCACTAAACTCTGACTGGGCAACAAAATGGCTGTTAAAGCAGCAAAGAGTCCTGTGGCACCTTATAGACTAACAGACGTATAGGATCATGAGCTGCCTTTCAAATGGCTGTTGAAATTCAATGTTGATAAATGCAAATGCAAAGTAATGCACATTGGAAAACATAATTCCAACTAACCTTACATAATGATGGGGTTTAAATTAGCTATTACCACTCAAGAAAGAGATCTTGGTGTCACTGTGGCTAGATCTCTGAAAATATCTGCGCAATGTACAGTGGCAGTAAAAAAACAACAAAACCTAACAATGTTAGGAACCATTAGGAAAGGGATTGATAATAAGACAGTAAATACCATAATGCCAATATATAAACCCATGGTATGCTCACACCTTGAATACTTTTGCAGTTTTGGCCACCCCATCTCCAAGAAAAGATATATTAAAAATGGAAAAGGTACAGAGAAAGGCAACAAAAATGATTAAGGTTGTGATCAGCTTCCATATGAAGACAGTTTAAAAAGACTGGGACTATTCAGCTTGGAAAAGAGACAACGGAGGGTGGACATGATTGAAGTTTATAAAAATCATGAACCGTGTGGAGAAAGTAAATAAAGAAATGTTATTTGTCCCTTCACATAAGAGAAGAACCAGGGGTCACCCAATGATAACAGGCAATGGGTTTAAACAAACAAAAGGAAGTACTTCCTCACACAATGCACAGTCAACCTGTGGAACTTATAGCTAGGGGATAATGTGAAGGTGAAAACTATAATGGGGTTCAAAAAAGAATTAGATACGTTCATGGAGGATAGGTCCATCAATGGCTATTAGCCAAGATGGTCAGGGACGCAACTCCATGCTCTTGGTATCCATAAGCCTCTGACTGCCAGATTCTGGGACTGGACGACAGGGGATAATTGCCCTTTTTGCTCATTCCCTTTGAACCATCTGGCACTGGCCACTGTCAGAAGACAGGATACTGGGCCAGATGGACCATTGGTCTGAACCCGTATGGCCATTCTTATGTTCTTAAGGCTGGCAGCTTTCAGACGGTCCCAGCAAAATGATCTCTTGGCAGGAAGCTGTGAGTGGGGAGAGGATGAGAGCAGGGCATTCTGTCTGCTGTGCTGCGCTGCACCCTCTGGCATTTCCTGGGGGCTCATGTGCTCTGTGATGGTAAAAAGGTTATGGAACAGGGCATTGCTTAGATGGGGTTGGTTTGGAGCACCTTCTCCAAGGTGCTGGAATGTAAATACCCAAGGAGAAGAGGGTTGCATGGGAGTCTGTAAGGGTGTGGAAAGACCTCCATTTTTTCACTAAACAGATTGTTGCCCTTCACACTAGCCTGAACCTCTTTGGGAAACCCAGAGAATTAGAATTATGAAACCCGTATCATGAAAACTGAAGTCATGGAGACAGATCTGTGGTGACATCAACTGAAGCTTGGAGGCAGCTCTTGGCAGTTCCGAACCATGCTCTCTGTGAGCCCCTGACACATTCGTACCAGGGTGCAGCGTCTCATTAGATTTGGAGGATGCAGGGAAGGCAGTCATCTTCTTGGAACCCTTGGGAGAAGATTTCATCTGCTTCTTATGAGAGTGTTTCTCCTTACCCTCCTGCCATTGCCTATTAAGAGTCTTGGGCCTGGTCTCTAATGGTCCAAAGCGAGGGTGCGTCTGGCCAGCAGGGTGTACAGCTGATGTACAGGGTGTGTGTGAAGATCAGCTGACCCAGGGTCGGACTGGGCTTTCATGGACCACTCCCTCAAGTGTCTTCAGAACTGGAATTCATGGGATTGCTGGATTCAGGGTGGAAAGGAACAACAAATATTGCCTTTGGAGGGAATGTGCGATTCTCTAAGGCAATAAAATCCTGAATCATGGGGGTCACTCATGGGATGATCCGGGGCAGGCCATGCAGGACATGAAGCCTGGAATTTTAGGCATACTAAGAACCAAATGGTGGTGGGGTAAAAGAGGGGGAAACCCCCCAGACAGCAAAATACTACCTACCTACTAGTAAGACTACTGTAACTATATAAAGGGTACACTATTTACAGAAAAGACACTCACCTAGATTAAAAGCAGGAAGGTTAGTGAAGCTATGGAAAATGAGGGGTAGAACAGTAGAAAGGAACTGGGGAGATAGTCGGTCTGTGCCTCCTTATGACAAGGTTTGCATTCCCCCCCACTAGGCAAGAAAGGGTGGCGGAAGTCCCACTCTGGGTGGCGGAAGTCCCACCCCACAGACCATGCTGGGCATGCTCCAACTGCTGCCTCAGTATAAAATGGAGCAGCCCAGCTCATTTTAGGCTGACCACAGAGGAGGGAGGATGCTTGGTGGTGGCTCCAGCATCTGACTGTGGGAACCAGAGTTCTCAAGGACCAGACCAGAGACCTTTTGCCTACGGCCGGCCAACCAGAGTCGGAATCCCAGAGCGCTACCTACACCGAGGAGCTTGGAGACCCCAATGATGTACAGACCCTGGCTTCAGGAGACACAGTAGGAAGTGGCCCAGGGAGGCAGAGTGAGTGGTATCTCCCATCTGAGGAAGATCAGCATGTTGCGGTAGGGTCCCCGTTGACTGGATGTTGACCACACTCGGTGCTGACGGGGCCCTGGACCGGGTGGAGGGGGTCCCCCTACCCCAGCTATCACACCCATGGTGGCGGCCCCTGACTTTGGCCATTAGGCCACAAAGCCCTTATCCCCAGGGAAGCCATACTGACTCTGGCTATTAAGCTGCACAGCCCTGATCCCCAAGGACAGCTGTATAGACTCTGGCTACTAGGTCGCGCTGCCCTGAACACGAGCAGCCATATTGACTTTGGCTATTAGGTCTCACAGCCCTTATCCCCATGGCAGCCGTACTGACTCCAGCCATTGGGCTATGTTGCTCTCAGCCTAGGGATAGTCAGGTAGACTGTAACCATGGTGGTATCACAACCCCAAAAGGGGACGGGGTGTGCATACCCCACGACACTCCTCTAGCGCCATCTGTTCGGAACACGAAGACGTGCAGGAGCAGACCAGGGGACACTTCTAGTGAAAAAATTTCTGGTATGCTCATCCACAGTGGAATACCCACCCATGGGGACTACCACTCAAAGAAGAATCTGCAGTTTTGCACCCTGCAACCATTCTTCCGTCTCCCAGGAAGACAAAAATATCCAACCTCTTTCTGTAGACAGTAACATTACATTTGTTTATTCTATTGCAATAAGACGCCCCACACTGGAGCCTACAGCTATCATCTCAATGGTATAACTGTCTGCACTGGTTCAAACAACAGAAAATTCCCTGCTAAGATCAGGTACTTTCCCTACATCATCCATAGGAACTCTCATTTTGTGTTGCAATCTCAGATTAAAGATAAAACTTAAATTCTCATGCGATTTCTGGAACTCATAAAACTCTAGTCGTAGGACAGAAAATTGTCATATCGGAAACAATCTTTGATCAGATAAATCATAACATTTACAAAAATAAACAGAATGCAAATTGTTCATACTTTTAACATTTTTCTTGCACTATCACATCTGATCATTACCCAGATTTTAAGATGGTAGTCTTGAAGCAAAGCCCTCTCCCCCCATAATATTTTGTTGAGATCGAGCTTCCCTAAATGGAAACAGAGGCATTATTAGTGTAATTAAGACACAATAGATTATAGTGTCTCATGCCATCAATTTTGGACCCCATCTTACAATCCTTATTCAGGCAAACTCCCAATAACTTCTGGGAAGTAAATGGAATTTTCCTGACAAAAGACTGCAGGATTTTACCCTTTTCTGGATGCCTATATTTTCCTCAAAGAGAGCATTTACAAGATCTCTCCTAAGCACTCATTCTGAAGTGCTGTAGCACAGCAAAGATAATAACTAACAGATGGACTTTCATTCCTAAGTGGTGAATAAGCCCTTTATGTGGTTATGATTTGGTGAACATGGAAGTAGTGAAATACACTTCTGAATTAGATGAGAGAGGAAAATTTATTTTTGGATTGGGAATACATTTTTCCTTGAAACTACATAAAATTCTTTACCTTTGTATTTACAAGTTCTGTCAAAATTTTAAATGCGCAACTTTTAAGGAGATCCATCTGAACTTTGAAGAACTGGGGAAAAAGTACATCTTTAAAAGGAACACTCCCATCATGAAACTACCTTTTGATTAACATCCCTTCCCCATAAACTTAACTTTAACACAATAAATCCATAAACCTGTTTTTAAATTGAACAATACTTTTTGAAAAGAGAAAGTAAGTTCAAGGCAGTTAAGTTTACAAATGAAAATGTAATTTACACTAATATTTAAAAATATACTGGCATCACCTTTAATTCAGTAGTTTATTTTATTACAGATTTGTGAACCTCTACTCTGTGAGCATTTTTAGGCTGTATCTACACTAGTCTCTCTCTCAACTTTCCCCCTTGCTGTTAACAGATGTTCAGATCTACCTGTGCGAATACTGTTGAGAGTGTAGTCCAGCTCTGGCATTTTAACCATTGTGTCATCTATCCCTCCTAAGTACAGGTGTAGACAACTCGGTGGCTGCCAGCTCCTCGTGTACACTAGCACTCCCACTACTGCAATTATGGGAAATTTCAGGAAAAAAGTCCTAGTGTACATAAGGTGTTAGAACACACTGCCTTCCACTGTCAATCAGTTGGTCCAAAAATCTTGCCAAGAACCAACTGTAATTTTTATTATAACTATTTCAAGAGATGTTTTTAAATCCAGCTCATTTCATCATTAAATGAAGATCATCCACAGAGCAGATCTTTTAAGTTAGTGTTCTATATCCTTCAGGCACAAAGTTTTGTGTACAGCAACTTCATGCAGCGTTTGAACCTGGGACTCTCAGCACAAAAGCAAAGACCTGTACCACTTGAACTAAAGGAGTAACTCCAGTAGCTGAAAACCGCAGTAGGGGGTCATTGCCTTGAGGATTATAGAGGGAGATGTAACCTACTTCACAAGCATGTTACACATGCATCTCACCATCCTACTTTACCCAGCTGCATAAAAAGTGCATATTTCTTTCCAACTATTAAATATCGAATGGATCAACAGAACAGAAAAGGAATAGCATCATACCTTTTCTTTAAATTCAGATTAAGTTCTTCAGACTATGTAATAATAATTTCAGCCACAGATCACCTTCAGAAAATAATATAGATCCTGCTGAAGATACAGTTACAGCAAGCCATATCCCCTCTCTTTTGTATAAATGAGCCTTTGACTATGGAAATCAAAGTACAGTTGGATTCAGAAGTGAAAGAAACATGTAAAATAATATTCCAATAGTTACAATAAAATTGAATGATTGAGGCAAGAGTGAAGCAAGACCCAGTGGAAAATAGATATGTAGTGAGTCCCAGCGGCCTCCCACTGAGCCAGACAGGGAGGGTCCACACTCTGAACCCAGGTGGGTGGGGCCAGGCCATGCTTGCCCATCCCACCAGAAGTCAGGAGGTGGAACAGGAAGTATAAAGGGAGGGTCCTGGAGCTCAGTAGTGCTGCAGCCGTCAGGGAAGACAGGCACCTCTTGCCCACTCCCGGACTGAGAGACTGTAGCGGAGTCCTGCTGAACCAAAGACGGGCCAGTACTGCTGGAGCCGCCCACTGACCCAGGCACTGAGGAGTCACTGGCCTTCTACCCTGAGGAAATGAAGGACCTCCATGGATCCAAGTACACCTCAAAGGAATGGTAGGAAATGACTTAAGGGCAGCTGACCCCAATCTGGCTGCATTGCTGCTGGAGACCTGGTTAGTGTGTTGTGGCTGGATTCCCTGTTGACCCAGTGGTGGAACACTCTGCCACTGTTGGGGCCCAATGGAATCAGGTGGGCCTAGGCCCCTCTATCCCCTGCCACCCCACCCCGACTCTAGGTCAAGAGGCCTGCGTTTGTCAGCCATCCACTGGAACCAGGATGCCGACCCCTTTGCTGCTCTGTCCTGAGTACAGGCCAGAGCCATAGACTATTCGCTGCTCTGCCCTGACTGAAGGTCTGGGCTCACCAAACTTGTCTGTCCTGCCCTGAGGGCTGGGGCTCATAGACTTGTGCTGCTCTGCCCAGATCACGGGCTAGAGCCCCTAATTATTTGCTGCTATGCCTAGACTGCAGGCCGGAGCCATAAGCTGTTCAATGCTCTGCTAATTCCCTGACTCTGGGTGATGCACAGTGACGTAGTAAGGCAGAGTGGCCTCCCAATGACCCAGAGGGGGAGGGACCACCACTAACCCCCTACAATCTACTTATCACCTAAATTACTAGTGATATTTAAATACTCAATATAGATAAGCTTTTCATTGTTAGTCTACAGATACTAGGTAACAGTGAAGGGGAAGAAAAGATACTAAGAAAATAAGAGTGGAACTAAGCCACCTCAGAAGGACAAACGTTGTCCTTGTCACTTCTTGAGAATGAGGCAATGGCTCAGAGCTGAGCAGAGTAAAACTTGTCTAAAGAGAAGCATAGAAAAACTGCAAAGCATTAAAAGCAGACAGTTTGTCTGCTGCAATGATTCCTTTGACAAAGTGAGGGGTAACTTGTGAAAGAGGAGTTTGGGCTGCATAATCATAATCCAAAGACTCCAACCAAAGGACAAACCATTCTGGATTCGCTTGTCACTTATGGGAGAGTGGCAGAAAATATGAAAACCCTTGGGAGTGGAGGGAAGGGAATGAGGTTGGAACTAGTGAATGCCAGCTGCCTGGATTCAATACAGTCAGGTTAACAGAATGCAGCAGTACAAAGGAATTAAATTTCAGAAAAAAAATGTTGGGAAAATAAGGAATTTAGTAAAGCATAATGGGAGGAAATATTAAAATCCACCCACACGAAAGACACTTGGAGTTTCCCAAGACATTACAATTAAGATACACAAGACAGAAACATCTTATAAAAATAATTACCCATGTGGCCTCACAAGGAACTGTTGTTAAAAAATAATGATACTTTAAATGGTAAGATGGGGAGGTAATCAAACAAGAATATTCTGGGTCATTAAGGCTAGCATAGAAAAGATAAGGGCAGCAAAATGAGCTAATGCTAGCTAAAGGGGCTAAAGGAAAGCCTCCAAAAAGAAAAAGCACGAGGAAGAAAGTAGGTCAGCTAATACTTTAGAAGGGTCAATTAAACGGATGTCTCAAAAATAGCTCAGATATTGTCATTTTCTATACTACTAAATTACTCCTTAAAAAAAAAAAAAAGTCATGGACAGTTAGTTACCAAAAGACTAAAGGAAAAATCAAAACATGTAACTTCTATCACTAGTATAATATTGGAGAAATGGGGAGAAAAAAGGGAATGCTGGCGATGCAGTGTGTTTTGATTTTAGTATATTCTATAAGGTTTCGTAAAATATTACTTGAAACAGTTTGAACAATCATGTGGACTGCAAACTGCCTAAGTGACTGTAACCAAAGCATAATGAAAAGTGGTCATGTACAGAGCAGGAGGAAGTGTTAGGTCAAGTTTAATTTATATCTTAATTAATGGAAGTAAACAGCACATTAATGGAATCTGCAGATGCTACAAAATTGAGAGATTTATTCCTTGTAAGTGGGGAAGGATTTTACAAATAGGCATTTTATGGGGATATGGGTGGGATAGTAATGTTGTAAAACTTGTTTCAGAAGTAGAGACAGCTTTTAAATTGCAAGTCAGACACAGACTCTGTCATTTAAGATTCCTAGTTAGTGGATTCTTATGTACAAAGTAAGCATTATTGCCTGGCTAGCAATATTTTTGGAAATATTAGCAGAAGGAATGATATAGATTTATAGACTTTAAGGCCAGAAGGGACAACAGTAGTCTGATTTCCTGCATAACACAGCCACAGAATTTCACCCAATTATTCCTGAAGTGAAGGGAATTATTATTCTTACGAGATTATCAAGCCCAGCAATTTGTGGTTTTAACTAGTCTACATTTTAGGAAAACATCCAATCTCAATTAAAAGACTCAAAATGATGAGAAATTTACCACTTTTCTTGGTAATCTGTACCAATGATTAATTACTCTCACTGTTACAAGTTGCATCTTTTTTCTAACTTCAACTTCCAGCCACTGGATCTCATTATGTTTTTGTCTGCTAGACTAAAGAGTTCTCTAGGTATCTTTCTACTTGTGTAGGTACTTCTTTCATCGTGTGACCCAGCTGGCAAGCCTAGGGCACTGAGGTGAAGGGCACAAAGAATTTTACCCGATCTCCAATTAGAGCAGCAGTTACACAGGGACTGCTATCGCTGGTACTGTATAGAGCAGCCCTAACACATCCTGAATTCAGTCCAGAGGAGATAAATCCAACCCTGACAGTGCAGAATCCTTACTTCACCCTTCACCAGCGTCCAATTCCAATCCAAAACTAAGCTCCAGAACATGGATGTAAACATACAGTATCTTTAAAACAACTGCAAAGGCAGTGTTCTTTGCACCAAACTCTACTTTGTGACAGAATGTAGTGAAGATAAAAAGCTGATGCAATAGCCGTTGGATAATCCAGTGTAATGAAATGTGACACAGAATAAAAGATATCTGGAAACACTAATACAGGACCTTCAATGTATTGTAGACAGAATGATGTTCCAGTTAAGAGGACTTATTACTTCCTTACATTCACTACTTTTGACATGTGTTTTCCTCACTCTATTTTAGACTGGTACAGCTTATCTTGCCTAAAACTTAAATCTTGACTCTGTATTGTTCCTCATCGGTCTTAGGCTTTTACATCTTATCTGTGTAAGAGGCTCATTGCCACACACTTGCCAATAAGGGGTTACTAACCCTTTGAGGAAAGGGAAAAAATATAATAAAAAAAAATAAACAAGCTCCTTTCCTGGCAAACAAGTCCCTCCTTGGTGGGGGACAAATAGTCCTAGTTCCCTTCTGTTGGTAAGAGATAAACAGAGGGATTCCCCTTTGGCAGGGTCAGAAGGAAATAGCGCTGGTTCTCCTTTCTGACAGGAATATAAAAGGCTCCCTTTTCAAGTCTGCCCTTGTGACAGAAGTGACAGCCAAGAAACCATTTTTCACAGCAGTCTGGCTTCACTGAACAATCCTGTATGTTCTCTGCTCAGTTGTCAGCAAGCTCAACTCCTTTCTTCCAGAAGCCCTTGTCCCCAAACCAACCCTGCTTTATGGAAACATCTTAATATGGCCCAGTTGAAGACTCCTCGTGCCAAACCTAGCAGCCAATGAACCCTTTATGAATCAAGGCAGAATCTCTTCTCACCCCCCTAAAGGGATTTACCAGCTTCGCTATCCTGATGGATGCTGGTCATATATACTACATCACATGCCTTTTATTTACATGCCCCTCAGGTCTCTCCCAGTGCCTACAGAACACTCCTAGCTGACCAGATAGGCAAGAGGCAAGCCATGACTAATGTTAAATGGATGATTATATTGTTCTCTCATCCTCCACCTCTTCCTCTATACTCCTTTCCCCATGTTTGTAGTTTTTGTGCAGTATTAGCACAGTAAGGCCCTGACTCCCTGATTGAGGTCCTTAGGTGCAGTAATACAAACAATTTAGAAGAGTCCATTAAATCCAATGGAATTCACTATTGGGTACTAAATGCTGTTTTGTGAAAATGGAAGCAGGATACTCCGGGTTTAAAACAATTACGCCTGAGAAAACAACTTATTGCTCAAGATAGCAAGAAGGGCATGTTCTATCCAGACTGGAATCATCTATAAAAGTTTCTCAAAGGTCAAGTACGCGATTATGAACATTCAACTTGGCATACTAAAGATTCAGATCATACTCATTTGTTACTGTTAGCAATGACTATAATTCTGCTTTCCATTTGTGTTGTGTAATACAAGATTTTAGTAAAGAACATTAAGTGAATAGGAATGAAAATTGACGATCATTACAGTAACTCTTACAAGTTCTGGAAACTGCTGCTCCCTATTGTTTTTAATCAGCTGAAAAATTCAAGCTAACTATTACTAAAAGGAGCAGACAGACTGATATTCCCAAGAAGAAAGGGAAAGCAGAACTTTAGTTGGATACAGAATGGTTGGCGTTGTTGACAACGGTTAAGGCTGAAGATGGACTGATCAGGAGATTTAAAAGAGATGTCAAGCTATAAGAGATGCTGAATGAGGAAAGAAAGTTTTAATAAAAAATGAAGTTGGGGATAAATAAGAACACACAAAGCATTAGAGGCATGGAAGGAGTACATTTAGATCCAGGTGTTGGGGAGAATCTTCAATATTGATGCAGAAGTGATATTAAAATTATTATAACTTTAAAATTAAGTTGTTACAAACTTGTTTGCACTTTTACTGAATACTAAGATATAACTAAGAATGTTATAGTCAGGTGCTTGGAAATAAAGCAATACATATGTTTCACTAGTTCTGTTACAAAATGTTAAAGCTAATCAAATTTCAGAAGGTTTCTGCTTCTATATTTCAAGGACAATCAAGTCTCAAGAAGACAGACCATGTAAAACACTCATATTTTAAGGAGAGCCTTAATTGTAAAAAGGAATGCAGGGTGTGTTATCAGAGCAATAAATCTAAGAAGAGTGGGCTCTATTAACCCCCACCCTCTTGCAAGAAAACCTGCTTGTTTTTAAAACTTTCAGAGAAGAATACATAGTTGGAGAAGTTTTAAACTTGTTTATTTCTTAAATGCGGAAATGACAAACACCTTGAAAGTGAAATACAGACTTGCAAATATATTAGCTAAATGCAAAGCTCCTAATATAGCTCTTAATGTCATTGCTATGTAAATAGTAAGATGCTTCATGTACCAACATGGCATCTAATGAGCTTGCTAAACCAGTGTAAAAGCCATTAAGTATAGAATATTTATATTAATCGGAAATTAAGAACTGGCACAGGATAAGAAAACCCTTAACTAACTCCAGAAGATAAGAATCATCTCTCTAAAGTCAACAACTTTTAATTATTTAAGCTAAAGACTTTGAGTTATTTAATTTAAAAAGACATTTGAAGACTAAAACTTTTGTATAAACATGTGTGTTTGGGATTTTTGAAAACAGATTCATTTTCTGTGAAACTCTAAAAAAATTTGAAAGAATTTCTCTGAAACTGGGCTGAATAAAAAGAGTTAAAACTAACTTTAAAAATTATCTGGATCTTTCCTACCACAAAAACAAAGGCAATTAAAGAAATGTTGTGTATCATTAAGCAGACCAGTACATTCAGGATCTGATAATGTCAACTAAGCTAACCCCGAAGGCATGAAGCTGTGACGTTTGAATCTAAACAACCCCCAAGAGGTGTGTTTTCCTATACTTTAACGGAAATAGGAAGGGGATGGGTATAAAAAAAATGAAGTGAGCACTCCTCACTTGCACACACTGCTACCCAGCTCAAACACAGCACTGCCACAGACAGTAAGAAAAACCATTTAAGAAAGATGACTCAAGAAGAAATCAACTCAAGGAAAATCTCCCCAAAACTTCAACTTGGATTGGTGAGATGAAGTTACTTAAGAGACTGCCAGTGGATAAAAATTTAAAACTACTGTAATGATTTCGATGGAATATTGAAATGCTGTTGTAATGCAAGACTAACAGTTTCTCCTGTTAATCACCAATTGGTTAGAAGACCATGAGGAGATGGGCTAAACATTGGTAAACAAAGAAATAGTGGAATGTAATTGGCCTTAAGAGTCTTAATATTCATAATTGGCTCATTAAATGCTGCTTCTAAGTAACAAATTTAAATGTTTTCCTTGATTTCATAGGGTTTAGCTAAAACTGCCTACTTTGCCAACTATAAACTGGTTAATTATTTAATAATAACCAATAGGTTCACCAGCCTTGAAACAGAATTCTTTAGCTCATCTATAAACATTCTTAGCTGCCTAAGGACATAGTAAGGGATGGATTCACAATAATTTTGGAAAATAATTTACTTTGGTCTTAACTTACCAAGAGAGAAGAGCCCACAGAGGGGTTCACTCTCAAGGATGGAATCTCTGTTAAAGCTCTCTCCAGAAAGATATACAGAAGAAATTGAAATGGTCACTAGCTTATCACTTGTATTGTGTCATTTGTGTTGTTTTGTTTAAAGTTTTCTTTTCCTTTCTTTGATAATAAAATAGCCATGGTTGTTAATTGTGATTATTTTGCTTGGTCTTGATCAGAATACTATTTCTGTTTATACCACATCTTACACCCCAAGACAATTTTCTGAAGGTGAAGTGGCACATTGAATAAATACACAATTAAAGCAAATGGATTTTTATAATTAAGAGACGCAGTCAACTTCCATTTACATCTGATTTTTATTTTAACCTACCGTTTCTACTTGTGACACCTACAATTACTTTAACTGGAAGGTTAGAGAAAGAAAGGCTCCCTATTTTTATCAGTTTGTCTTTTTAGACAATAACCCTATTTGGACGGAAACTGTGCTTTCTTTCATATTTGTACAGATCATAACGCATGGCGGGTGCACTCACATACATAAATAAAAACTAATAAATCAATATCAACATTTACAACAAAGTGCATTTCAGCACAATCACTACTACAGGATACATACTATCTTTAAGTGATAGAGGAATGTACATCAAGTTTTTTAATTTGTCAAAGAGTTGGTTTTAACGATCTTAATAACAAAGAGCATAATATTAGCAGAATCTAAAGCGACTTTAATCCCTAGCTATTTAAAAAAAACAAACAGTAGGCCACAGAGGAAAATTCTCTCCGGGATGGAAATCAGAGTTTACCAAAGCAAATAACTCCTACTTCTGCCAGTTGATCTTGAGACAGGAAAGTGCTCTAAAAATTATTAACATCCAGCATTCTGGGAAGCAACTGTTTTGGATCAGTTAAAGCAAAATAAGTGGTCACCAGCATAAGGAGATGGCATTTAGAAGAGAAGCACTTGCAATACTTGTTTAATGGATTTTTCTTCCTCACTATCCACTACAATTGAATAAGATAGGATGGCTGTGTTTTCTATTTGCTTGGCGAATGTCACTCATGGCAGCTAGCAAGAGGCAATCTGATGGTAGGTGTTGATGTTTTAAGGCTTCTTAAAGCATTGAAATATGAGTTGCACCGGGACAAAATGTACAGACCCCATTATTGGAGCCCTTTGAAAGTGTGAATTCCACTGAAGTCAATGGAAGCTTTGCATTAGGAATACCTGTAGGACATAACGTGATTTTACTCAGTATTCCTGTATAGTTCAAGGAACTGATCCAAAACTCACTGAAGTTAATGGAAGGCTTCTAGGCCTTTAAAAGACAGATTTTAAATCACACTATGCACCTATCTGCATCTTTAGGTGCCTACATACCTTTTCAAATCTGGCTCTTGGTGTTATATTAAAATTAACTCCATGACAGTTTATTCTGAAAAAAATATATTAATAATGAATCATGAACAGTTAAAAGGCTAGGAAGAAAATTAACTTACGAAAGGATCCTTGTTGAGTTTCAAAAAGTCTGTTAGAAAAAATATTTCTTGCAAAACAAATTTGTCAGTCAGTATTAACTTAATAACAGGAGAATATTATATGAATGATTTAACAGCAGCCTCATCAGGCAATATTTGTATTGGTATAAATGCATGTAAACTGCATGTCTTTGTTTACTAATGTGATCTAACTATTCTGACCATCAATTTAGTTACAATGAACATCAAGTTCTTTCCTTCACAAAGGCAAATCTGGCAGCGTTCTCAGGAAAATGAGAAGGTGTATTTCCCAAACTAGACTGTATAATTTGGCAGTTGTGTTTTTCCTTCCCTTAGTGGAAAAAGCAATAATCTTACCACATGAAGTCACTTTGAAGGCATCCCAAATAAAGAATTAGACACAGTAAGGACATTAATTTATTTTGAAGAAAGAAAATACTATTTTATAAAAGAATTTAGAAGAGTGCAAAAATCATCCAACGGGCATCAGTTAAACCTCCCCTGGAATAGTTTCACCCCAGAACAAAACCTAGACAAACTGAATACTGCATACCAGGTGACAGGGGTTAACATCTCCAGATGGAAAACTTCATTTTTAACAATCCACCCAAAAGCAGATTTTCCCAAACCAACAAGAAGAGAGCTGTAGTCTGCAGCGTAAAAGGAACACTTCTGTCTATAGAACATTGGTGTTACCAATCCTCCCTCTAAAGGATCCCTTTTAAGGTAACTGTAGTTAACTGAGTGGCCTATCAAGGGTCTAGTAGTCCCACTCTACAATTCTAGGTAATGGTGGGAGGGTGTGCTTTAAGTCACTCAACCAAAGCTGCTCCAAATGATTAAGGAATAATACCAACACACAATGAAAGAAATCCTGGCAAAGTCCTCCTCAACCAAGATAGGCTCCCATATTATGTGCACACCAGGAAGAAGAATGTATCAGGGAAGCAAAATCAGGCTCATCTCAGATAAATTAGGTTGCAGAAGAATGTCACTTTCTAACATAAAAAGGAGTCAATGGAAAGCAAGCAAGCTTCATGTTGTTCAACAGCTAACCAGTCTATCTGTGCAGTAGTGGTGTTAGCTAACTGTTGTTTAACTTCCCTAGCTGGGGTTCCCATGTTTTAAGTAAAAACATGTAGTAGTTGGCAAATATAAATATTCTCCTGAAAAAAAAAATTTAAAGACAGCATTTTGTAAATAACATTCAAATTAAAATGGTTGTTACACGGTGAGCCATAGAATGAAACAGTCAAAATTAAACCACAAACTCCTGTTCTATAAACATTTTCAGGAAATACTGAAATCCTCTTGCAAGATACTTATCTTAAAACTAGGAGCCTAATGTTTTATAGCCTATAATAATCCTATTTAGTTCTCTGAAACAACAGCGCATTCCATTAATGCAGTGGTTCTCAACCTATTTACCATTGTGGACCGCATATGCTCTCTGTGTTATGTGGGTCACATACATATGGATATATACTACCTGTATGGTGCTGAGAATGTCACATGGGCTACAGCTGTGCGCTGATTGGGCCGCAAACTGAGAACCACTGCTTTAATGATACATAAGTGCAATTATGAAGAGCACTGTCTTAAAAGACTCTGGACTAAAACCTTACATCCAATTTGACAATGTATAGTTTTAAAGTCCTCCTATTATCTAATAATTTTAATAAAGTGTTTTTTGAATCCTAGATAATAGAATATTCATATGAACTTGAAGGCTGTGGGGCAGTATACTGGTACTTTCCTCCACCAACCCGCTACTCAGTGGTAAAAGGGTTCCTTTCACACAGCTGGGTCATTGCTCTGCCTGATCTTAGACAATGTGAGCAGAGAAGAGCACTGGTGGATTATGGGGTACTTTTTGTACTTATAGGCTTGTCTATCCTGACATGCAGTGCATGGAATGCTGCAGAGTGAAACAGCAGTATATCGAAGTGTACTACAGAACTTTTAGTTCATGGCAGCAGGGTCCACACAGCCACTTAGTGGGCAGCAGGCTAGAGCACTGTAGATTTACACCCTAGCTTGCTGTGCACTAGATCTCCACACAGACAAGCCCATGTTATTAAAGCATGACCTGGCCTGCACAATAGAGGAAAAGCTGTTAACACTACCCTTACCAATATAGGACAGCAACATGGTGGTGGGGGAAGAAGTGATCAGGAGGAACACAAAGGGGGAGGAAGTTATAGCAAAGATCAGCATTCAACTTCCTTGCTGCACCCAAAACTGCACTAAAAACAAGCATATCTGTTTTAACAGAATTGAAACTGATATACTTGCTAAGTGTTGATATTTTAAAAGGGATGCCATCAGCTTTAAATCTATCACCTAAAAAAAGTTACCTGCTTGAGTGCCCCACCAAATTTTTGGTGTTTTACAATCACATTTTCCTTTTAAAAATATTTTGCTTCCTTTTTGTGAGTGTAAGAACCACACAAAAACAGAAGATAACTGACTGCACAAAACGTGCTGATAAATGCAGTTAATCTAAGGAAGATTTCTCTCTCTCACAGTCCTCTTTGTAATCATAAAAAGTGAAGATTTCAGACAAAAGAGCAATTCTGATGTTGGTGACTGTTCTTAAATTCTCCTTTAATACTCAACTTCAACCAGAACTTTAGTCTTTCCTTTAAAGCACTGGGCTTCCCATTAGAATGTTGCCTTTTAGACACTACTGTGGAACCACAGCTCAGGTCTACCTTTGGTCTTGGTTAGTAGGTTTAGACCATTTTTCCTAATGTTATGGTAAGTTAATCAAGCACAGAACAAGTTTTAATTTCTATTCACATTCCACAAGAGGAATACATAACTATACCTAGGATTCAGCAAAGGCACTTAAGTACAAACATTAAACATGTAAATAATCCCATACATTTTGCTGAATATCTGGACATATAAAATGAAGATCAACCTTAAGCGTTTTTAATTTATTTTAAATATGCTACACCTTCTATCTGAAGATCCAAAAGAGCTTCACAAACCATTAATGAATTTTAGCTCAATACCTCTGTGAACTAAGAAAAATATAATGCCCATTTTATAGAAGGAGAAACTGAGAAGAGATTATGTGACTTGCTGACAGGCACACAAACTGTCCATGATAGAGCAGGTAAAAGAACATACACTTTCGGATTCCAAGTCAAATACTTTATCAAGCTGATCCTCCCCCCTCCTAATCAAATTTATTACTAGTTCATAGAAAGAATGCCTACATGGCAAAAAAACCAAACCAAACCAAAAAACTCCGCAGCAGCAAGTCTCAGTTCAGTGGCGGCAGGCAACATATGCACAAAAAGGAAGGGAATAAGATAGGCTGCAATCATAATAAGTAAAGATTTCAACAAAATGTTTGTTTTTGGAGCTCTTGACCCCTCCCTCTCCCTCCGCCAAACCAATCAGCAGGAGAGCAGAAAAATAATTTAAAATGGGGAATTTTTCTAAAAACCACTGTACATACTATTTAAATGGTGCTCTATCAGAAATGTCATTTTATAAAGTTAGTCAATTTTTTAAAAAAAGTAGAAGCTGACAAAGTCTCCTTAATGTATTAAAAATCCTGAAGTGGAAATCAGCTCATTTTACGCAAAAAGAAAAACTGCTAGCTGACAACTATCTTGTAGCCAATGTAACAGTTATTGAGAAACAAGTATCAGAAGAAGAAAAGTTAAGAATTTGTAAAATTTCATTCTTTCATTCAAATCCAGAGTATATTCTACACTCACTCTTGCATAGAGTTTACAATGAAATTAATTACGGGGAAATAAATAGGATTTCTTGTAACTTCATTAATGCTTTTCTTCAATAGTGGTATGCCATGTTTCAGGGAACAAGTTACATGACATTAAGTTTGTTACATTTGAAAGAAAGGAATGCAGTTTAGAAATCTTAACTAGGAATTACTGGTCAACCACAATAAACTATGGTATTAAAAGTACGTACTCTTTTCAATAACAATGGCAGCTGGGTGGAGTGTTGTAAATGGTGCTTATGATACATGTAGAATTATTTAGCTATTTGTTTTTATTTTGATGGTATAAAACAAAGTTGTCCAGAGCTAATATAATAAAGAATAAAATTCTATTAAAGTTTAGGTTCAAGAAGCCTGAATCTTAAGTCCAAAAACACCAAAATGTGAAATCTGACCAGCTAGTAATGTTGAGAAAGCATCATGTGGCACAGTAAATTCAACTTAATTTTGCAGATGCTTACAGATGTCTCACTAAACTTTATCTTGATTTTACCTGAAACTTTTTTGTAATTTCATGTTGCTAAACAGAAGGAATTTAATCAGAGAGTACAGACACATTATCCTTTATCACAGCACCACTAGAGACTAGGAAATATATTCAACAAGTAATTTCTCTCTAAAAAATAAACAAACATCCTACATACAGAAAAAATATATCCCTTACCTGACAGAATTATGTTGCCTGTTTTCTATTTTCATTAAAATTTGCACATCTGACTGAGGAGACATTGTATATATTTTTAAACTGGAAAAAAAAAAAGGATGAAATCTAAGCAAACCACATTAAAGAAAAGGTCTAAACCACTTTTTACCGTTAAGAGATTTACAAACTTTTAGAAGCCTACAACCAAAACAGCCTTCCTGTCAATGTAAATACAGGTTCACTGTCCTCTTTACAATAACCCTTAACATACTGGAAGACTTATCAGGTCTCCCCTCAGTCTTCTGTTCTCAAGATTAAACATGCTCTTTTTTAACTTTTCCTCATAGGTCAGTTTTCTAAATCTTTTATCCCTTCTCTTGCTCTCCTCTGGACTCTTTCCAATTTGTCCACATCTTTCCTAAACTGTGGTGCCCAGAACTGGACACAGTACTCCAGCTGGGGCCTTACCAGTGCCAAGTAGAGCAGGACAATTACCTCCTGTGTCTTATGATAATGTTTTCACTCCTCAGCTCACAGGGAGCCCAGAAACATATTAGCCTTTTTTGCAGCTGCAGTACATTGACAACTCATACAGTTTGTGGTCCACTATAACCCCCAGCTCCTTTTCAGCAGAACTACCACCTAGAAAGTTATTCCCCATTTTGTAGTTGTGCATTTGATTTTTTTCCTTCTTAATTGAAGTAATTTGCACTTGTCTTTATTGACTTTCATCGCAATGAATTCAGACCAATTCTCCAATTTGTCAAGGTCATTTTGAATTTTAAACCTGTCCTCCAAAGTGCTTGCAACCCCTCCCGGGTTGGTGTCATCTGCATATTTTATCAGCATACTCGCTACTCCATTATCCAAGTCATTAATGAAAATATTGACTAGTACCAGACCCAGGACTGACCCCTGTGGGACTCCACTAGACACAGCCTCCCAATTTGATAGCAAACCATTGATAACTCTAAGTACAGTCTTTCAGCCAGTTGTGTATCCACCTTAGAGTAATTTCATCTAGATCACATTTCCCTAATTTGCTATGAGAATGTCTTGTGGAACGGTGTCAAAAGCCTTACTAAAATCAAGGTATAGCGTATCTACTGCTTCCCCCATCCACTACAATAATCGTATCAAGAAAGGAAATTAGATTGGTTTGTCATTATTTTTGACAAATCCATGCTGACTATTCCTTATAATCCTATTATCCTTCAGGTCCTTACAAATTGATTGTTTAATAATTTGCACCAGTCTCTTTCCAGGTACTGAAGTTAGGCTGGCTGGTTTATAATTCCCTGGGTCCTCCTGGTTCCTCTTTTAAAAGATATGTACTATGCGTCCCCTTCTCTATTCTTCTGGGACCTCTCCTGTCCTTCAGGAGTTCTCAAAGATAATTGCTAATGGCTTCACGATTGCTTCAGCTAGATCCTTAAGTACCCTAGGATGAATTTCATCAGGCCCTGCTTACTTGACTACATCTAATCTATCCAAATGTTCTTTAACCTGTTCTTTTGGCTTACGTTTCTTTGCCTTGGTTGTTAATATTGTGTTGAGTATCTGTTCACCATTAACCTTTTTAGCGAAGACTGAAGCAAAATAGGCATTAAACACTTCAGCTTTCTTGATGTCATCTGTTATTAGCGCTCGTTCTCCGATAATCAAAGGACCTACACTTTCCTTTGTATTTTTCTTGCTCCTAATGTATTTAAAGAACCTCTTCTTATTGCCTTTTATGTTCCTTGCCACATGTAACTTATTTTTTGTGCCTCCTGCTGTTCTTTTGTATTCCTCCTTATCAATATCGCTATGTTTCAACTTTTTGTAGAATTCCTTTTTAATTTTCAGGTCATTCTTCTGAACTTTCCTTTGCATTGGAAT
Source organism: Trachemys scripta elegans (assembly GCF_013100865.1). Lineage (NCBI taxonomy): Eukaryota > Metazoa > Chordata > Testudines > Emydidae > Trachemys > Trachemys scripta. The sequence continues at coordinate 79,772,035 of NC_048305.1, read as the reverse complement.
AGTTTACAGTTGTGCCTTCAATATTGTCTCCTTGAGGAATCACCACTGCCCTGAACTCCCTTTTCCCTTAGATTTTCTTCCCACGAGACCCCACCTATCAGTTCTCTGAGTTTGTTAAAGTCTGCTTTTTGAAGTCCTTATTCAGCTACTCTCAGTCCTTCCTTCCCTTAGAATCATGACATTTACCGAATTTAGTTTCAGCCAATAAGTATTAATGAGGTGGCTTTCATCACAAAGATTGCGTGTGCACTATTAGCTAGGAATCCAATTCTGAATAGCGAAAGTGGAAAACTGACAGTTTGACAGAAGTTATTTGAATAGTTTGGTTATTTTAAAATCAGTTAAGTAAAATTACTAATGGTTTCTAACACATACCTTTGACGAATAACAGGATCTGATTCTTCAGGATCAAGGTAAGGTTTAAGGATTTCACCTAGTGTTTTATCATCGGGCACCCTTTGACCAAAAAGATAAAAATGCAGTTTATTAAGTATCATTCAAAAAGAAATATTAAAGCAATTTTAAGGAAATGATATTTCCATATTTAAATTGATATAACACCAGCAGGTAACATCTGGAAAAGGTGCAATGTACATCAACATAGCACAAGCTAGCAACGGATATTATCAGCTCCAGCACACACAGTATGTCTATGCTGCAATTAAAAACCGAAGGCTGTCCCGTGTCAATTGGGCCTTGCAGAGATCTGGCTAAGGGGCTGTTTAACTGCAGTGTAGACGTTTGGGCTCAGACTGGACCCTGAGCTCTAGGACCCTGAGTGGGGAGGGTCCCAGAGCTCAGGCTCCAGCCTGTGCATCTACACCACGATTAAATAGCCCAGTGAACCTGAGTCAGCTGGTGCAGGCCAATCATGGGTGTCTAACTGCAGCACAGACATACTCTCCTTCAACATTAGGACTTAGCTGGCACCTGCAGGAAGGAATCAGAGACCCTGCCTCTTATCCTTCCCCATGCCTGCAGCTGGAAAAGCAACTTCCAGTCCTTGCAGCCCTAAGAGCAAGTGGAGAGGGCCTACTTCTGAGCTTTCCTACCCCAAATAGGCATGGGGAGAGAAGAGGTAGTTTTTGTTTGTTAAGGAGAGTTGCTGTTTTTCTGCTTTCCTAAAGGCACCTTCCAGGGAGGGGGTTAGTAGCATCTGCTACAAAGGCAACATTGCTTCCTTTCCATCCTCTCTGGTATGGGAGAGGATTTCCTGCAGGGAGCAGGATTTTCTCTGAAGATCAAGGAAAACATTGGGAGTATGCAAAACTCCTCTATATTAGCATGCTGATGCATGTGGACAGCAAGCATCAAGAGTCATATACAAGGCTGCTCTATTTACATAAGATTAGCAAATAAAACAAGTATTTAAATTAGAGAAATTCAATTTGAAAACCGACTTCAGTGTTATGCTTCTAAGGTGATAGAAACAAAACTAGTATTTTTAAAAAGTGATTTAACCTGAAGCGCTCCCTCTGTAATGACCCCACCCCCAAAAAGCCCCAACAACTCTTTATCTTGAGTCTTATTATCACATACAAAGGGATGGCTAAGAAACTAACCAAATAGTCTTATAAAACTAGTTTGCTATAATTAACTACAGACATCGGCTTTTCACAATCTCAGGTACCTTTTTACTGTGTATTCAGCATGACTGTGAGGAAATATGAGCTTCAAATGCCAGTAGAACCTTTGCTCCCTAAAAAGAAAGAGAAAGAAAAACACACACTAATATCTCAGAGGTATTATTTGTATCATGGTAGGATCTAGAGACCTCTACCAAGATGGGGTACCGTAAATAGTAAGAGACAGTCCCTGCCCCAAAGAGGTTACCATCCACATAAACACGGGGTGGGAGAAAAAGTATTATTATTATTCCCATATTAATATCTGTGAAATTGAGGCACCAAGAGATTAAGCAATCTACAGGAAGGTCAGAAAGGAAAGCTGTGGTAGATTCAGGAACTGAACCCAGACCTCCTGAGTCCCAGTCCAGATCCTTAATCAGAAGCTCCTTCCCTTCCTCTCTTGCCAACACAGTTAATTATAGAGCAATTTTTATTAGGTATTTGGAAGCAGAAATTACCTACTGCAACATGGTTCAAAGTAAGACACATTCTTTATGGGAGGCAGTCAGACCTTCCTGACAGCTCTGGGCTGGGACTTGGAAGATCTGGGCTCTATTCTTGGTTCTGCCACTAGCCTGCTAGGTGACCCTGGGCAAGTCTCTTCACTTCTCTGCACCACAGTTTTCCCATCTGTAAAATGGGAAGACAGACACTGACCACCTTTGTAAAATCCTCTAAGATCTACTGATGAACAGCACTATATAAGAGCTAGGTATTATTATGCAGCTGCTCCTTCTAGTTTAGAATTTCACACACAGCACATATAGTTAAGGTGAGGATAAACTGAAGCAGCATTTACAATGTTCCAGAGGTCTGACAATTCCCTGAAATTCAGGAACTTTTGATGGTACTTTTTTCAGCTATCCAAGATTTGAGACTCCTAATAACACCCCCAAAACCATCGAGTTTACAAAGGTTTACAAAATTATGATTAAAAATAATGTGCTGCTGTTGTAACAAAGTTAATTTGGATATCAGACAGATGAAACACTATACAGTTGGGTCCAGCTGGCTACAGAGGCATGTACGTGCATCCAGTAGCAAAACAGTAGACAACAAATTGGTTGCTAAGTACAATTATCTATGTTATTGCTTTTAGATGAGAGACTTGCAAAGTTTGTTCGCTGAAATAAACAAAAAAGAAGGCTGAGGGGGGATATGATTGCTTTCTTTAAATATATCAGAGGGATAAATAGCAGGGAGGGAGAGGAATTATTTCAGCTCAGTACTAATGTGGACACGAGAACGAATGGATATAAACTGGCGGTGGGGAAGTTTAGGCTTGAAATTAGATGAAGGTTTCTAACCATCAGATGGGTGAAATTTTGGAACAGCCTTCCGAGGGAAACAGTGGGGGTGAAAGACCTCTCTGGCTTTAAGATTAAGCTTGATAAGTTTATGGAGGGAATGGTTTGATGGGATAACATGATTTTAGTCAATTAATCAACAGCGTGCCATCGCTGGTAAATAGTATCAATGGTCAATGAGGGTCTGGCTGGAGAATCTTGCCTGAATGCTCGGGGTTCTACTGATTGCCATATTTGGGGTCGGGAAGGAATTTTCCTCCAGGGTAGATTGGCAGAGGCCCTGGAGGTTTTTCGCCTTCCTCCGCAGCATGGGGCGGGGGTCGCTAGCTGGAGGATTCTCTGCGACTTGAAGTCCTTAAATCACAGGATTTGGGGACTTCAACAACTGTGTCAAGGGAAAGTGGGTGGGTCAGCTTTTGTGGCCTGCATCATGCGGGAGGTCAGACTAGATGATCATACTGGTCCCTTCTGACCTTAAAGTCTATGAGTCTATGAGTCTTAACCTAGTTATTTCTAGGGGAAGGTTACAGTCCATACAGTATTTCAGATTAGGTATTTAGCACAGAAAGAGTGTTGGATGCTTTTCTAAGAGGAGGGAAAACAAGGTCCTTACCTACATAAATCTTAGAATCTAAATAGCTAATGAACGTATAGATGAATGTTAGGGTACAACAAGCAGCAAATGACTGAGTGGAGTTGTACAGAATGTCTTGTGAATTCTCCATTTCCATCCTCTTCCTCTGAACCACTTGTTAAAGTTTGTTAAAGGGGAGGATTAATATTTAGAGGCTTACTTATGAATGTTTTAAAGAGAGACTGAGTCACAGTAGACCAGCTCAGGGAGAGGAAAGAGGATGCAAAGACAAAGGTTGGAGGAGGACATAAAAGGGTGGCTGTAATCAGAAGTTGGTACAGTTGAAAGTATGTGCCCTGTCTTCACAGTTTAAGACATGCTGTTTGGTGTAATGGCATGGCATTTACGATTACAAGTTCCAAACTTGAACATTAATTTAAAAATAATTTTGAAAGCAGATTCTTGTTTTGAATGTTAAATCTGCCTTATGAAAAATTTTATCAAAAAATTCTTAGCACCTCTGGAGCTGGCAAACTCAAAGCAACATTAATATCACTGAACAATTGTACAGCAAACTGTAATGCTAATGAGGAAGGGCTTCAACTCAACTGACTATTAACAAGGGCACAATCCCCATCTCAGCTGTACTTTAATATTTAGCACTTAGAACATATGAACATAAGAATGGCCATACTGGATCAGACAAATAGTTCATCTTGCCCAGTATACAGTCTTCCTACAGAGGCCAATACCAGGTGCTTAAAAGGGAATGAACAGAACAGGGCAATTATCACATGATCCATCTCCTCTCATCCAGTCCATGCATCTGGCACTTACCTGGCATATACAGTGCAAAGCACTATTCCAGTATTTAATTAAAACTTGCTGTGGAACTAAAGGTGGGGGTGTTGTCAACTGGAAGGCAGGCTGCAGGATCACTACTGATAGTCACAATGATAAGATGTACCCTTATGTTGTAGTAGTGTTCAGAAGAGATATTTCATTTCTTGCTCTGAAAATAGGACCTAAGAATGAGGCTTGGCTTTTTCTTTTCCTTTCAGTTTGGGCAAAATGGTCTCACAGGTGAAATCATCTTCCTCCAGTACCTGTGTGTAGAGTGATAGGAAGAGGCAGTACCTGCCTACTCTAGGAATGAGCAGATTGCCCTTGGCAAAGTGCACAGTGCAACATGTGCATGCTCTAACACACACACTGAGCTGGAGACTACCTCTCTATCACCTCCACAGAGAAGGGCAGCATGTACCTAGAACTACTTGGGAACTTTTCAGCTCATCTACAAATCCAGTAATCACATCCAGCACTTCATACAAAAGGGGGATTCTTCCACCCATCCTTTTTGGCTCAGAGCAATAAGAGTGAGAGAAAGGTTGGGGATCTTCCTTTCCCAAAGGGCCCAGGACAGCTGTGAAGTGGTTAAGGAGACATTTCTCTGGCGGGAGCAGAGGGCTGCCTCCTCCAGACAGCCGAGAAGATTCATCAGAGCTTGTAGCAATCTGGTGCTCGAGATTACAATTTCTACTGATACACATCAGTACTTCTGTCATGCATCACAGCCTGATCTCAGAGGCAGGTCTAGTTCTTCTTTGAGTGCTTGTTCATGTCAATTCCAATCAGGTGTGTGTGTGCCGCGTGCATGACAGCCGGAAGATTTTTCCCTTAGCAATATCCATAGAGTTGGCCTGGGTGCCCCCTGGAGTCGTGCTTTCATGGCCCAGCTGACCCAACACCCCCCACTCAGTTCCTTCTTACTGCCAGCGATGGCTAGCTGGAACTTCCCTCTCTCTTGCTTCTGCAAGCGCCTTTAGCAGTGTCCCATTGTGATCTGTATATAGTTAGTGTCTTAGTTAGTAGTAGTGTCAGTAGTCATTTATCTAAGTTTCCATTACGGGGGTGCCCCCTCGTTTCTTCCCCGACACCGGGGGATGCCTCAGTCACCGGGGTTCAAAGCTTGTGAAGTCTGCGGTAAACTGATGCCAAAAAGTAACCCGCACACTTCTTGTTTGAAGTGCCTTGGCGAGAGTCACCAAAAGGACAAGTGCCGCATTTGTAAAGGGTTTCAGCTGAGAACCCTTAAGGATCACGAGCAGAGACTCAGAGTTATCCTCATGGGAGGCAGCCCTCCACCCACAGTCCGACTGGGTCAGCAGAGCCCGTACCGAGCACCACCTTCTCCGTGTGCAGCGCACCGGCGTCAATGGCGTGCAAGCCAACACCAGGAAAAGAGGCTAAGGACTCCCGGCATCGACATGGCACCAAACATAAGACTTCTGGCAGGCGCCGATCTTCATCCCTGGTGCCCCAGAAGAAAGAGATACGAGAGAAGGTGCTCTCTCCTTCCTAAGCCTAAGGAGTCAGCGGCAGGGAGACGCCAACCCACTCAGCCTACTTCGGGCCCGGTGGCTCCCAGGGGCTCGTTGACTCCTGACCCTCAAGGGGTCCAGTTGAGTCTGGCCCACTATCATTCTCCAGACCTTCATGGCCAGGACATTCAACTCCCCTCCACTCCGGAGGCTTTTCAGGGTGTGCAGGACCTTATTCGCCTGACAGCACCGCTTTCTCCGAAGAGGGATGAGGCACCGGTGATAACTTGGCCACCTATTTCATCTAGGGGCAAGCCGGCTATGATGTCACACCACTCCCCATCTCTGGCGCACCACTCCACGGCGCCGGCCATCCACATGGGGGAACCACACCAGTCTCCAAAGGCTCGGCACTGCTCATCGGCCCCACCCCCAGTACTGCTCCTCCATGGTGTTCCTTTTTGGAGACCTCAGAGTCCAAGGCAGAAACCTATCGTTCAGATAGGTCCAGCAGCAGGAGGTCTAAGATCTAGGCGACACCGCCAGCCTCCTGTGGTGCCATGGCCACCCCAATGGCAACCACCAGCTCAGTGGCCCTTTTGGATTCCCTGGGCTCAGAGCCAGGCGTAAAGATCGAGGTTAGAGTCAGTCATGTCGGCATCCTTAGTCTCGGCACCAGGTGCTGTGAGGAGGCAATCTCTGGAGACTATGCCGGTATCTCTGCCTGTCGCTCTGACCTCAGCACCAACGGCTGTCTCGGCACATCGACACACGAACGTGACCCTCTTGGCGATGAGGGCAGCGACCAAGGCCATGTGCCAGTGCTCCCGTCCTCCCCAGATGAGGCCGTTGTGGGCAATTCAATGGCCCCAGCCTTAGAGGATAGCAGGGTCTTGCAACAGTTGTTGGGCAGGGTGGCCCAGAACATGAATTGGATAGCAATCTAAGCACCTCTTCTCCTAAATGAGATGTACCAAACTTAAAAATATTTATGCAAATTCGGTTATAAAATGTGTAGGCTTTTTAGCAGCTACTGGTTCTTCCTGAAAAAACATCATCTGCTCCCCGCCTTACCCTGCCAAAAACTTTTTATATTTGCAACATAAAGCAATTTCTTCAGCTATGCTTTTCCTAATTTCCCCACATAAACATACAAGCAAATAATCCATAAGCAAACCAAGGTACTGATCCTATAGGCAAGGAACACAGCAATTGTTATTGTCATTTTTTTCAATATTCGAGACACTCAGATATAACAACGATGGCAGCTCTATGAGCAGCACAGTCATCACCTCCTCAGAGCAGGGGTTCTCAACCAGTTTTTTGGTGGCCTCAGAGTGTGGTCACCAACTCTTTCTGATGGCTGCTATGACAATTTTTTCTAAAATATTTAACTTTGGGGAAAACAAATAAATATGCACATATACAGATAGTAATTTATGTAGGGGGTTTTTGCAGACTCAATAATAAAAATAATGTACAGTTGTCTATTCTTTACTAGACTTAAACTGAATAGAAACAAATAAGATGCTTTGCATGTTGTTTTGTTGTTTCTTTTGCTTTTTTGGCTGTGTGGTTTTGGGTTTTTTTTTATACACTTGCTAGCTAGTAAGTCTGCGTCTGTGAAAAATGATATTTGTTAATATCACTTTTCACAGCAGCAGACTTGTTAGCTAGTTGGGAGGCAGAGAAAAGTGATAGTAACAAACAAAAATATCACTTTTCACAGCAGACTTGCTCAGCTATGGCAAACCAGAGGACAAATTAAGCCTTGGAAGGGAAGGTGGGGAGGCAGTGGAGGCCAAGGGTGATGGGGAACTCACATCGGCTGCCTGCTTCTCTGACGTTTGTTGCTCCGGAGGTGGGCAGGGCTCAACCCCTCTTGGTAGCCCCAGGGGGAAGCTGCTTTGCATACCCTTCTCCCCGCCCTCCCCCCGACCCGCCAATCACCACTCAGAATGCTGTGGCCACAGGAAAAAGCCCCTGGTGGCCACATTTGAGAAACGCTGTTGTACAGTATCTGGATTGCTGTGGTCTCCAACCTTTTTGCTCCCTAGTAGTGTGGTTCTGTATACCATGATTTAGGCAAGTGCTGTAGACACTGCAGCTTCTAGGCCCCAAGGGACAGATTTTTATAGGTATCTGGGTACCTAAGGAAGCAGGATAGGTAAACTATTGATATTTTCAAAAGGGCCTAAGCACAGATTTAAGGTGCCTAACCTGCTCTGGCATTTGTAGCCTACCTGCACCTTTAGGTACTTAAATATCACAGTAATTCTGGCCTCAAGGCTCTACCAGCACCTGGTGGTCCTAAATAGCACTCTGCCAACTACAGCATTTCCCTCAGACACCCCATTTCTGTGATCCTTTTCCTGTCCTGAGGACAGCGTTATATTGGGATAGAGGTGTATATATGAATATAGCCACTATTACAATCAGTTTAATATTATAGTGGGCTCTTGTTAGGCTTTGTGATACTTAAGGTTGCAAAACAGTTTGTTATAACCCTATTTTCACATGCTCTTAACTCTCAAATTCAACTTTGGGGTTTGAAATTTTCCATGCTTGTTTTTTGCCTCAATGTGAACCCTATTTCAGAAGACATAAAGCTCTTTTAGCCACTTCTTTGTTCACCGGAGGGGGAAGCCACGATACCCTTTTTGCCTTTCAGAGATATGTCAGATGCAGACCTGTTAGTTCAAAGAACTTACAAGTCCTGCTGGTAAATTTATTAAGCTCTTGCTTCTCCTGTCCAGTGAGTAGAACTGTGAATTGTACTTTTCTCCTTATTTTTCTCAGATTTTGCCTAGTGTACTAGGTTCACATGCGACACTGACTTGTTTACATTTGTCATCTACTTTCAACAAAACCATAAAAAAGCAAGTCAAATGTAAGGATACTAGAAATTATTTCTCAGAGACAGGAGAGAACATTATTAAAAGTGTTTATATTAAGATATTTTGATAGATATGCTTCAGGTTTCTCAGTTAAAATTATAAACTTGAGGGTTTTAGTTCATCAGTTCTCAAGGTACTTTTATGAAATGTATCATGTATAAATTTTCTCATCTGACTGTTTTTAGCTTTTATACGAACTCAGTCCTAGAAGCTAGCCTTGATTAATACAAGAATCATCTTGCTTTATCAGTATTAATAACCGTCCTAGCTAGCATTATTCACATCCTAATTTGCTAACAGGAAATGCCTAACTTTAATCATCAAAAATCTCAAACAACGTACATTGGAATCTGCTTACAATGAACTGAGATACAGAAGACGCCATATATATAAGTAGACTGAACGTCCCAAATTGTTCAATGCATTGTAATGTACCAATTGCAATTGTGACTACAGCGAACTTCACTTAAAGTGAAACCCTGTGAGACAGAATGACTCATTGGGGATTTTATTCTATTGAATAATAGATGCCATATGAAATTATTGGAAAGAATATGTGGAAGTACCTTAGATCTGGGCATGTGCATGTTTACATATACAATAGCATCTGCTATACGCAGGTTATACCGCATCAACAAAAAGGGGAGAGGCAAGAAATGGGGAAGTTTAATGAAGTACCAGTCATCCGTTAACCCTGATTTGCCACTTTAGGGGCCCATCTCTCCCACAGTGCAGCAGTTTAAGTATAAGGGGATTAAATGTTTATTCCTTTTGATAATATTGCCTTAACCTGCTTTAGGCAACACAGATCCAGTCCAATTAAGTCACTGGATTCTCTTGTGAAACCCAAAAGCCCCTCAATAAAAATAAATGAATAATAGTTTGATGCTTTTACGAAAATACACTGTCTCTAGTGCCACTATACCTACAGTGCTAACGACATTAAACAGCAGAGGGGACCCACACTTTGTTGAAGCTCAGCTAAACCAATTCCCAGCTGAGATGTAACGGACAAACAATAAAGTTGGGTTATTTCTACTTAAAACTGAAGTATTTCCCAATTGTAGTAAATTGCAGGACTATCCACCAAGAAACAGACTGAAAAACATTTCCTTTGTAACACATATGGTCTTCTCCCAGGAGGCCTCAGAACAGCAGGAGATCTTACTAACCATATGTGCTGCAATATTCAAGCACACTGAGTTTGAATTAAAGGTTCTGTGGAAACCGAAAGACTTTGCCAAGGTTGACTAGTCCAAAATTTAACCTTCTTTAAAAATGTGTTTTGTCCTCTCTTTTGATTCTTTGAGGAAACAAAAATGCCCATCAGCTTCCCTGCATGAGAACTAACACATTTAGGTTTATATCACACTTCCAGGCTAGACAACCTGCCAAGTGCTGACCTGGGATGTAGCCTTTCTTCATGTTTGTATGTCATCCCTCCATTTTCATGAGACTATCAAATTATTGAAATGATCAGAGAGGATGATTCCTGTGCACTAGTGAGCAGCATTCATGTAATGCTACCTGGCCTTCTTCATGCTTGTAGGCAGAGAAAGAGTCACATTGTGATCATAGGTACTGGAACTAGGGATGTGGGGGTGGCTTGAAGTAGTAATAGCAACCCAAATACATGGTTTACACTTTTAGCACCCCCACTACAAAAATTGTTCCTGCACCACTGATTGCAGTGAGTCCCAGACAGCAAGCAAAAAAAAAAAAAAAAAAAAATTCAACTGTACTTCTAGATTTAGGCTCAACAGCCCTGATAGGGTACATTTAATTCAAAATACCTTTGCATTTCTGAGTAGTCTAAACCTTAGCATTGCGATATGGCTTCTGTTCATTTTAACGCAATTAAGAAGTGAAGAGATTTTCATGTACTTAAATTTCCCCAGAAGTTTACCTCAGATTAGTATAATCTTACTAGAGGTGTTAGACAATAAGAGTTAAAAAATCTGATTTCCTAAATGTGAGTAACAATTTATCTAGCCATGATTTCCAGTAAATATTTGTTCTACATTGAATAAGCTTGTCTGTGTCTCATTTCAAAGGCCAAACTGAAGTTTAATTTATTAAAAATGGTTGGTTTGTTTTTTGGACACAGCAGATGAGGGGCAAGAAGTACTCCTTCAAAGTCATTTCCAATATCCTAAGCATCACCTATTTAATACTATTGCCAAGCTCTAAAGTTAGGCTCCATTGTCTAAATGTTTATATGAAATCAAAGAGATGAGAGTTTGTATATAATCTATCTTAACTTTTTGTGAACAGTTGTCAATGAGAACATGCTCATAAAGAGGATGCTCTACAAGCCTTTACATTATTTGAATAATTGGGGTGTCCCATTTTGACAGATAATGCAGATTGCAAATCAATGGTAAACACTGAAAAGAAATATGGACCACAATGACACACACAAAAAGATACAGGTGGCTCCTAGTAACATAATTTGTTTTCTCACAGCATCTCTTAGACACAACTTTCTTCATCAGAAGGCAGCCCAAATATCATTTTGTCACAACTTTGACTGGACCCTATTTTCTAGTTATAGCATAGTAGTCAGCTTTAAAGAGAAAAGGCAGACTTCTCGGCCTTGATAAGCGACGACACCTGTTCCAATACAGCTGGGATGGGCATTTTGCAGTATCTGCAATACTTCCCCCCCTCCCCTCCAGTGGAGGTAAAACTGCACTTTACCATGTAAAATTTGTATTTAATACCTCCCCTTTCATACTTATCCACAAAATGTGTATCATTCTCACTGCCTGGAAAAATATTTGCAGAAAGCAGGTGGCTACTTTCCTAAAGAATGATGTTGTTGTGCTACTTGATGACACTAGAATGGGTCTATGAAAGTTTAACATTTCAAAACAAAAATTGTTCTCCACTATGACAAAAAAAGTCATTGTCTTATTCCTTTCTGGCTGCTCCTGAAATAGTCCCATGCTTAACTATTTACCTATAAATAACACACCAATTCTGCTAGAGTTTAAAAAGGGCCTCTGTTCAATAAAGGTAAATATAAATGTATAAATATAGACATATGTAATTCAATGCAGAGATAAATTAATTTCCAGCGCTCAGTCGTGTTTTTCCACATGTGAAAGTACTTTTGTGAACAGAAGAGTTTAAAAGTCACACTACATAATAGCAACAAATATCTGTCAGTGTTTGGCTGTCTCGTATACAGGATTTACCAGCAAGAACGTTTTTGTGGTTGTGCCCCCCCACAATGCTTAGCCATTGATGCAGAGATCTTCAGTTTTTGGGGGTTGCCTTGTGGTCTGTTCTGAGGAAGCCAGGAATCCTCGTCAATGTAAGAATTCATTTTTAAATGGAAAAAACCTCACATTTCCTTTCCTTTAACCCCTCCTGTGGATTTTCCCTGCCACTCAGATCCTGTATTTTAAAGTATGTAACACAGAAAGCTAACATTTCAGAAATTCCTTTATGCGTTATGTTCTGCTAAGAATAAGGTTTCTCCACCAATGGAGAAAAACTGCTTTTGTTTCCAAACAGAAGAAATTATGCTAGTTTTTACTTATGCATGCAAACTTACTTGCTAAACCATTACAAGAGGGACACCTAGTGGTTTGGTCACTAAAATATTGTCAAGTTCTCATCCATTCATTGTTACCGGATAACTAACAGTAAATGGCATTACTAAATAGAAAAAAAATCTAGGAGCAGAACTTGATAAGCGGGGGGGACGAGGGGGGGGAGAGAAGGAGGGAGGGGAGAATAAAGCCCAAAAAAAAAGCCATCAAGGAAAAAGCCTGCTCTGAGTGGCTATTATCTGAGGCTCTTAAAGTGTTTACTGTTTCCCACCCCCCAAACAGGTTAATCAAATTTCAATGAGCCCTCATATTAACTTTGGACCTGCACCTGTATTTCACACAGAAGCACGCTTCACCAAGTTACTACATTTCTGTATTATGACACAGTACTATACAAGGAATATAAAATTTATTTATATTAGCAAATGTTTGCTTCATGAATAACCCAGACTTAAATCCACATCCTTTCCCCTCCATGACAGGGAGACATTTTCAGCAAGTCTTTTCATCTTGAACAGATGTACCCACCCTCCCAATCAAAGAAAAAGAAAGTCAAGAGTATCCCAATTAAAGAAAAAGAAAGTCAAGTACTTTGGTAATCCCAATTAATGGAAGAATGACAGATACAGAACTCGTCTAGGGACTAAGAGTTACAAGTCCTTAGCAAGGAAATATGAATTGAAAATCATTTTGGTAAAAGCATTAAAAAAAATCCCGTTTGTCCCGCATCACAGACATGCATGCAAGTAAAAGCCCAAATTAATTTATGAAGAAGGAAAAACCTCTCTCTCACTCCCTTCGTGAGTACCATTGCTCAGTAAAGACAACATTTAATTGACTAGCACCAGTAATGGATGGTATGTCACGTTGCTGACTTCAGTGCTTGGATTTCCAACTAGGACAATCAGTGACTACTTTATGATAGTAGGCAACATCAGCCCAAGCACAACAGAAGAACCCCAACTGAAGTTTGGGGTACAATAAATCTTCTCTGATGAAGCTGAATACTAGAGGGCTGTAGAAGAATTTACTACAAATTTCCATCTGAATAGGTTTCCCAAAATATTTCATGGAGTATTGTTCACTATCTAATGCAGGGGTGGGCAAACTACGGCCTGGGGGCCGCATCTGGCCCTCCAGACTTTTTAATCTGGCCCTCGAGCTCCTGCCAGGGAGCGGGGTCTGGGGCTTGCCCCGCTCCACCAGGGCCGCCCGGAGGGGGTACGGGGGCAAGTGGGGCAATGTGCCCCAGGCCCCGCAGGGGCCCCCACAAGAATATATTTTTCTATAGTATTGCGACTTTTTCTTTTATGGTAGGGGCTCCTGAAATTGCTTTTCCCCAGGCCCCCTGAATCCTTTGGGCGGCCCTGCGCTCCGCGCAGCTCCTGGAAGCGGCAGCATGTCCCCCCTCCGGCTTCTATGTGTAGGGGCAGCCAGGGGGCTCCACACGCTGCCCCCGCCCCAAACTTCACCCCTGAAGCCCGGGGGTTCCCAGCCAATAGGAGTTGCAGGGGCGGCACCTGTGGATGGGGCAGTGTACAAAGCTGCCTGGCAGTGCCTCCGTGTAGGAGCTGGATGGGGAACATACCGCTGCTTCTGGGAGCTGCTTGAGGTAAGTGCCGTTCAGAGTCTGTACCCCTGACCCCCTCCCACGCCCCAACCCCCTACCCCAGCCCTGATCCCCCTCCTGCCCTCAAACCCCTTGGTCCCAGCCAAGAGCTCCCTCCTGTACCCCCAACCCCTCATCCACAGCCCCACCCCAGAGCCCACACCCCCAGCTAGAGCCCTCACCCCCTCCCATACCCCAACCCCCAATTTTGTGAGCATTCATGGCCCGCCATACAATTTCCAGACCCAGATATGGTCCCCAGGCCAAAAAGTTTGCACACCCCTGATCTAATGTGATTCTGTCATGAAAAACGCTACCAGACCTTGAAATCTTATAGCAGAGCTCTTCACCAGCTATTCTTTCAGTAATACTTAAATGAAGGTTTTGCCCAGTTGTCCCCAAACCCCATAATAATTAGAAACTTACTTCTTGTTGAAGGTGGTTGAATTCTCTCTCCTTTTTGTAAATCCAATGGGTAAAGTTTTCAAGTGGATATTGTGCTTTCGAGCTCGGTTTTTCAAATAATTTATCTAACACAGAAAATAAAAGCCAAAGTATATTCAAATATGGAAACATTTATTACTTCTGTCCTGCAAGTCTAAAAATTGAGACCAAAAGAGCAATCCTGGAACCAAAGTGCCAGTTAAGCATTTAAGTAGCAGCATAATGTAGCATAGTACACAGTGGTAAACTTTCTCTCTCTCTCTTTTTATTTTTTTTCCACACAAGTTCTCCGTTAAAAAAAAGATATTTAGATATCTTCAAGAGTTTCCAAGCTTATTCTTAAACCTTTACAGACAAAGTTTTCTCATGGTGAGCACAAGAGTCCTAATGAAACATAAAACATATGTTATAAGTAGAACTCAAACAGTACAAGAGGGTTGGAACCCAACACAGCTACAGAATTAATGTAGTGACTGACCTCTTATGATTTTTTAAATCCAAAGGGCCCTAAACACCTTTCTGTGCACAAATCAAGTACAGAGGCTGTATCCGTGAGGTCCAGAGGAGAAATTTCCCCCCAAACCCACTCCACTACTGCAATTGCTGCACAGATGAAGGCTGAATAGTTAGTATATCTATACGGTCATGAATCAACTGGCCGGTGCAGAGAAAACCCAAAGCATGCTCTGCAATGCACAGGGGTAATAATGTTGACATGGCATGGCTGAAGAGCCATTAGATCAATATTCTGTAATGGTAGAGTCTGCTAAAAACAACAACACTTAACTATGCTCCAAGGCACTACCGACTTCCATCAGAAATTCCGCAACATTAACTCCATCCTTACCACCATGGATATCACTTCCCTCTACATCAACATCCCTCACAACAGCATTGCTGCCTGCCTCAAATACCTACAGTTACTCCTCACTTGAAGTCGTCCCTGTTAACGTTGTTTCGTTGATCAATTAGGGAACATGCTTGTTTAAAGTTGTGTAATGCTCCCTTCTAACGTTGTTTGGCAGCTGCTTGCTTTGTCTACTGCTTGCAGGAAGAGCAGCCCATTGCTGCTAGCTGGTGGGGGCTTGGAACCAGGGTGGACCGGCAGCCCCCCCATCAGCTCCACGCTCCCCTGAGTTCCCTGTGCAGCAGCTGCCCAGCAGGCTAGCAATTGCAGCTGTCCCTCCCCCCACTGCCATGTGCTGCTCTTGCCCGCGCCTTGGAGCTGTTCCCCGAGACTCCTGCTTGCTGTGTGGGGGGGGAGGGAAGGAAGAGGGGGGCTAATGTCAGGGTATCCCCCTACCCCCTGCTCCTGCACCCCGCTTACTCATCTTCCATAGAGCAAGAGGGACACACCAGGGCTCAGGACGGAGGGAGCTTGCAGCAGCTGCGGTCTCAGCAAGCTAATCTAATTAACAAGGCAGTGTACTTAAAGGGGAAATGCGCAGATCTCCCTCCATTCTTACTGCCTTGTAGAGTGAGAGAGTTAACCCTTGAGGGCTCAGCCAATTGCTAGTTCATCATTTAGCAGTAAGGGAAATATCCACCCTCTGGCTCCTCCACTTCAACCAAGCTTCACAATCATCATCACTGTGTACCAGTATTAAATTGTTTAAAACTTATGCTGTGTGTGTGTGTGTGTGTGGAGTCTTTTGTCTGGTGAAAAAAAAATCCCTGGAACCTAACCCCCTCATTTACATTAATTCTTATGGGGGAAATTGGATTCGCTTAACACTGTTTTGCTTAAAGCCGCATTTTTCAGGAACATAACTACAACATTAAGTGAGGAGTTACTGTACAAGATAACATACGTTTGAAAATCCACCCTATGCACATTGCCAAACGCATCCATTTCATCCTCACCCACAACAATTTCACATTTAACAACAGACACTTTGTCCAAACTATGGGAACAGCCATGGATACTAAGATGGCTGCCCTATACACTAACCTCTTCATGGACTACCTTGGGGAAGAATTTCTGGAAAAATGCACCAAAAAAACCAGCATACCAATATATCTGAGATGCATCAATGCCATTTTCATCCTCTGGACAGAAGACCTAAACTTCTTCATACATTTCCACCACTTCAACAACCACCATCGATCTATTACACTCTCTGTAGGACACTTCCACACCAGCATCAGCTTCCTGGACACCATGATTAACTTCAACAATGAAACCCTACACATGACTGTATACATGAAACCCACACATCACCACACTTATCTTCACAGATTCAGTAACCATCCCAGACACACCAAAAAAATCAGCTACTGTCAGCCAGGTACTCAGAGACCACCTCCAAAGAGAAAATCCAGCCTATACACCTTAACAGACTTAAAGCCTCCTTCACTAAACAAGGACACTCCACCAGAGAAGTAGATTGCATCATGGAAAGGATCACCCAAATACCCCAGGAGAGCCTACTTTAATACAGAAAAAACACCCCTCACTGACTGCACGCCCCTACTTGTGACCAACTGCTCCACACTAGAGCCCAACTGGGGTATCATCAAATAATTACAACCCATATTTGATGGGCACCACATGCTGAAGGAAGTCTTTCCTAACCCCCTCTTCTGGCCTTAAGAACAACCCTCCAACCCTGACAAGCTCACTACCAAAAACAAGCTCCCCACTGACCTGGACACACCAACTCAAAGCAGCATCAGACCCTGCCTGAACAGATGCAAAACATGCAGACATATCTCCACTGCTACAATGATCAATACCTGCCCCAACACACCTTTCAAGATCCCTGGGTCCAACACATGCCTATCACAACATGTGGTTTACCTCATCCAGTGCATCAAATGCCCCAACAACTATGTGGGTGAAACCAGACAATCACTACACTTCTGAATGAACTCATAAGAGACAAAAACATATCACCTGTGGACAAACACTTTTCATAAAACGATCACTCCATATCTGACCTCTTGGTACTTGTCCTCAAGGAGAACCTGCACAACACCTTCAAAAGGTGAGCCTGGAAACTTAATTTTGTAACTCTGCTAGACACTAAAAACCATGTACTCAATAGACACACTAGTTTTTTGACTCATTACAACAATTTAAAACACACCCCACTGCCTGCTAATCTTTAATCGCCTACTTCATTTTAAGGGGTTTCCCACAACATGTTATCCCCTTACGCTTCATTTGTCCCAACTTGTTTTTAGCTCAGAAACACTGATTTACTTCTCCAGAATGGAAGAAGAGCCCTGTGAAACTCAAAACCTTGTAACTTCCACTACAGACATTTTTCTAATACAGTAACTCCTCACTTAAAGTCATCCCGGTTAACGTTGTTTCGTTGCTGATAAATTAGGGAACATGCGCGTTTAAAATTGGGAAATGCTCCCTTCTAACGTTGTTTGATAGCCGCCTGCTTTGTCCACTGCTTGCAGGAAGAGCAGCCCATTGCAGCTAGCTGGTGGGGCTTGGAACCAGAGTGGACCGGCAGCCCCCCTCCCCCATCAGCTCCCTGCTCCTCTAAGTTCCCTGTGCGGCAGCCACCCAGCAGGCTACCAATTGCCACCCACACTGCCATGTGCTGCTCCTGCCCTCTGCCTTGGAGCTGCTCCCAGGAGCCTCCTGCTTGCTGTGCAGGGAAGGGAGGGGCTAATGTCAGGGTGTCCCCCTGCCCCCACTCCTACCCCCCCGGTTACTACCTCTTCTCCATATAGAGCAGGGTGGGGAGAGCTTGCTGGCCACAGCTGCTGTCTCAACTTCCTGATCTTTTTAAAGACAATGTACTTAGAGTGGGGCCAGCATACTTAAAGGGGCAATGCACGTCTCTCTCTCTCTCACACACGATGTGTGTCCCTGTCTCTGTCTGCCATGCTGTCTCCCCTCCCTCCATTCGTGCTGCCTTGTAGAGCGTGAGGCTACATTAACAACGTGTTAACCCTTGAGGGCTCAGCCGAAGGCTAGTTCATCAGCAAGGCATTCCCTGGGAAATATCCCACCCTCTAACTTCACCACGTCAACCAACCTTCACAATCATCATTGCTGTGTACACTATTAAATTGTTTGTTTAAAACTTATACTGTGTGTGTGCGTGTGTGTATATATGTCTTTTCAAATTAAATTAATGGAGATATCCCATCTCCTAGAACTGGAAGGGACCTTGAAAGGTCATCGAGTCCAGCCCCCTGCCTTCACTAGCAGGACCAAGTATTGATTTTGCCCCAGATCCCTAAGTGGCCCCCTCAAGGATTGAACTCACAACCCTGGGTTTAGCAGGCCAATGCTCAAACCACTGAGCTATCCCTCCCCCAAAATTTCCCTGGAACCTAACCCCCCCGTATTTACATTACTTCTTATGGGGAAACTGGATTCACTTAACATCATTTCACTTAAAGTCGCATTTTTCAGGAACATAACTACAACGGTAAGCAAGGAATTACTGTACAAGATATTAGTTCACGCACCTTGTCTCCCTCATATCCTAGGACCAACTCAGCCACAACAACACTGCAAACTTAACTCTGCTGTACTTCAAAAGATCTGTTTAGGAAAACTCCAGTGATCGCTTACTTTACACGGATAAGTGCGTTTGCAAACCAGAGATATAGAGATGAAGTAAGTTTCAAAACAGTTTTTGGTAATACCAATCACCAGGGCTGGCTCCAGGGTTTTTGCTGCCCCAAGTGGCGGGGAAAAAGAAAAAAAAAAAAAAAAAAAAAAAAAAAGCTGCGATCGGCGGCAGCTCCACCGTGCCACTTTTTCTTCGGCAGCAGGTCCTTCCCTCCGAGAGGGTCCCGCCGCTGAATTGCCGCCAAAGAGCCCAACAGTGCCACCCCTTCCCCTTGGCCGTCTCAAGCATCTGCTTACTGAGCTGGTGCCTGGAGCCGGCCCTGCCAATCACTATTCCAGTATTCCCATTCAGCAAACAGGGCTGTTCTCTCTCAGTGAGTTACAATTATTACACCTAAAAACCATTTGATGATGTAAGATTAGACTGAAATAACATGATTTCCCATTGCAATACACTGAAAACAAGAAAGCTTCAAAGTTGCTTTTAGGCAAGTTACAGAATTTGAGAATTCTCGGTAACTTTGATAGCTGGTTTAACAACAAACGAATATTTTAAAAACTTACAGCACTTAAAACAAACCTGGCACTTTCTGCTATTTGGTGTTTTCTAAGGGCTCACTCCTGCAACATGCATGAATAAATGGACTTACATGAACACTAAAATCTGTTTATCTTACGAATATAGGTACCTAAACATCTTTAAAAACCTGTCCATAAGTAACTTGCCCAAGCTCATACACGAAGTCTGTAACAGATCAGGGAAGAGAGTCTAATCACAGGACCACACTCAAGTAAAGTTACTTATGTGTGTCTGAGTGATTGAGTTCTAATAGAACACTTGATTTTTTCAATTTTACTTTACAGTGAACTGTCCACATGGCAACTTCTTGTTTGATGAGTTCTAAAATTACATTTAAACATGGTTTGTGTAGGGCTTAAAAAATGAACAACATCGAGTTCATGGCTTTTTATGATGTACAAAGAAGTCTTAAAACCTTGTTTTGATTTTTCTCTCCCCCACACTTGTTATTTTAACTTAGAAGTGTCAGGAATGTAAAGTATGCTCTTCCCTAGTTTTGCTGGGAGAACCTGTGAGCGAGAAACTATATTTATTGTGAGCTCTAAACACTTTAATTGAAGGGATGATTCTTACTGAAAGTCCTTTCTCCTTTTTAATAGCTCAGCTCTCACTCTTCGTGTGATGTCACTTATCCCAGCTCTTTAGTTGTCATCATCTTCGCTCCCAATGATGATCAATAACAATTCTGTGGCAACTAAAGTAATTGTTTACATGAGAAATTTTAGGAAATATTTTACATATGCATAAAATGAATTTCTAAAATAAAAAGTCTTTCAGACCTTCTTTATACACCATAAAGAAGCAGAAATGGACACAAGTCAATTTTTCTTCATTTGGGGTCACCTTTACTATTAAAAAATGTTTGTAGTGATTTATTCTTCTTAGTTATTAAATATAGTGATCAGAATCTCTCATATTACGTTAAAAAGCAACAGAGGGTCCTGTGGCACCTTTAAGACTAACAGAAGTATTGGGAGCATAAGCTCCCACGAAAGCTTATGCTCCCAATACTTCTGTTAGTCT